>NC_061122.1:3086215-3115425 GCF_002878395.1 Capsicum annuum | reverse complement strand
AACTAATCCCGAGATAATTTGTTTCTCGACCAAACGGGCCCTCGAGGTTTTGTTATTCCTCCTCATTAATCCCGAGATAACTTGTTACCTTCCGTTACAGCGCGTTTAACTTTCTCTCTACAACTTAACTTGCAACAATGGTGAAAATGTGAGAATTAATTTTAACTTCTTTTTTTTTTTTTTAAATTTTTATTTTAAAGTTCTTTGTGGAAGGAGAGTCGTGGATTAGAAGAGAAAACGGTTATTTAACTACTTTTTGTGATCTAATTAGTACTTACTATTTATAGATATATAGTTATCTATTTGGGGTCCAGTTTTCTGACAAAATTATTCTGAGATTATAGTATATTGAAATTATAATAATTGAACTAAGTTATCCCAACGTTAGAGGCGAGATAAAATAATCTTAAGTTTGATTGGATAAGCCGATTAGATAAGTTTTATCTGATCCTGAGATATTTTATTTTATCTCACGTACCAAATGATCATAATATTTTTTTGATTATAAGTGATTTAACTTGCCTATATACTTCGATTAATTCCACTGAATACAAAAGCTATGTACTACCTTCTGTATTACATAAATTAGATAACTCTATCTATAAAGACTTTTTGACTCAAGTTCAACCTCAATCATGAATATTCTTAATCTATTTTATTGACTATTAGTAATCAATATATTGTCACATTATTAAGTTAAATTGACCTAAAATAAGAGGCAAATCTTCCAAGATAAAGCCTAATAATTAAAAAACAGAGTAATAATAACTTACTACTCCTGTAGTCATGAGATCGTACATATAATTTAAAATTCTTATATTATACAAGTGGTAATTATTTTTTGTTATAACTGAGATATGCCAGCTAATTTGCATACACTTCGAGATAAAGCATCATTTTCGAAACTGCAAATTGGTTTGGGAAAAAGGGTAACTACTTACTCCCTCGTTTCATTTTAATAGGCCTTATTAACTTGACATATTTATTAAAAAATTATTTATTAAAAATTTATTTTACTAAAATAACCCTATTAATTATGCATTGTTAATATGAATTTGAGTAAGTACACTTTGTTTAATCATTTAATATTGAGGGTAATATTGAAAGAACATAATAAAATTCTCTTGATTTCATTAAAGGGACAACTAAATTAAAACAAATATTTTTAAAAAGAGGGCCAACTAAAACGAAACGGAGGGAATATATTTTACTCTGTCCTTCCAAATTATCCGTCCCAAATTGAGATGACACGTTGATTAAGAAAAATAATTAATAACATGGCTAGTTTAATATAGTGCCCTATTAAATGATGTTTACATTTTAATTTAAAGAAAAAGTAATTAATGCAAAGGGTAAAACATGAAAAAATTTTTTTATCTCTTCTTGATCAATGAAAAAAGACAAGTAAAATAAGAAATCATTGGAACAGATAATTTGGGACGGAGGAAGTACATCAGTACCTGCACGTCAAGTTTCAAGCAGCCATACATTGTTGACCATCTATGTTGCTTGAGTTTTCAAAAATGTTATCGGGTGCGGCAACATTCCGATAACATTTTTGAAAAATCCAATATTAGTGTGGCAATATTTTTAAAGAGTCCAAGCAACTTAGTTGACCACATGATCAATATTGACTTAATTGTACCTCTTCTGTTTACTTTTATCTATTATGTTTTGCTTTATAAGAGTTAATTTAATTAATTCTGAAGAGTAAATTGAAATATAATATTTCCTCCATTTAAAAAAGAATGACATGTTCTGATTCTGTAATATTTTTTAAATTTGTGGTCTTAAATTAAAGTTATATCAAATGTACGAAAATATCTTTTAATTTTGCGGTCTTAAACATGCTACGTAAAAAGTTGGAATTAAACTATTATAAAAAAAGGTAAGTAGGTCATTCTTTTTAAAAAACGAAGGGAGTAATACATTTTATATATATGATCTAACATTAGAAAAAACAAATACGAAATGTGACAAGTAAAAATAAACAATGGTGTGTATAATTAGGTCACTATGTTAACTATCACGATTCACGGGGATTGTCCCTTGCATGCATCATGCATGAGTTTGTTATTAATACGATAAGAGACATGTCTCAACGAAAGCCCTCCGTTTCATTTTAACTGTCGTTTTAACTTATCTCAAGTTTATTTTAAAAAAATTAATTAGTATAAGGTGTAGTTATTGAGTTATAGAGGAATTTTAATAGTTTGATTCGTTACGCACTTACGCTTGCTACCTTATATTGATAAGGGTTCAATTTCTCACCTTGAAATCTCCTTCCCTTTTTCTCTTCCCCTAATCGGCCAAACAAATAAAAATAAAATTAGTTACACTTATTTATTAATTGTTTTTGAAAATTAAATAGTTTTAAAAATAACTTCTTTTTAGTTTTTAATGTCAAAAGTATAGTTGAAAACAGTTAACAGCTTTAGTATATTAACTTTCTAAAGTAACAATTGTTTTTAAGCTAAAACGACAATTAAAATAAAACGAAAAAGAGTAATTAGTTTGTCAAGTGGAGAAAAGTATAGTTGAAAATAGTTATGGGCTTTAGTATTAAATTTTTATTTTTTTTTTGGAAAAATTATAAAATTAGCATCCTTAAGACCATAATGACAATAAATAGCAACAATTCTTCAAAATTGCAACTTATAGCAAAAGTAACAATATTTTACCCACTTCATAGTAATAGAAGAATATGTATTTTTCAGTTGTGCATATGTACTTATGAGTAATACATACATATTTGTATATGTATTTATATAGCAACATTTTACTTAAATACAAAATACAATTTGCTATTTTTCGTAATTATGAAACTGTTGCTATAAAAGTTATAATTAAGGCTACAAAGTTGCTATTTCTGAAATTTTCCTTTTTAAAATTAACAATTATTTCAAGCTAAAACGACAGTTAAAATGGAACGAAAGGAGTAATCAGTTTGTCAAGTGGAGAAATTTGTTAAAATGGAAACAAAGAATTCGGATTAGTTAGGCTTCAAAGAGTTTCATCGTCAAAAAATTACACTGTATTTATATGATCAAAATTATTTCTTATGCATATATATAGTCAATATCAAATCTTCTCGACTTGGAGATTCAGTTCTTGAAAGTTATTTAAAGTTTAGTCAATTGCAAATTTAGATTGAAAGTTATGCATTTGAACTTCATTCAAACTTTTAGACTTTGGTGGACCCCATTTCACCTCTGACGTGGAGGTATGGACTGCATATACTCTACCCTCTATAGACCTCACTTTCTGGGAATACACTAGGTATGTCGTTGTTGTTTTGGAGCCCCATTTCAGTCCCAACGGTCTGAATTTGGAAACTTTAGATCCACAATGTCAACTTTGAAGTTCATTCTGAAGCGGCTAAATTATAAAAACTTCATAAATGTTAGACTATTTTTTAAATAAAGGGTAGCCTGCTACCGCTATGCGCAGTGTCCGGGGAAGGGCCCCACCACAAGGGTGTATCATACGCAGCCTTACCTTGCATTTCTGCCAAAGGCTGTTTCCAAGGCTTGAACCTGTGACCTCCTGGTCACGTGGCAACAACTTTACCAGTTACTTAATTTTTTATAGAGAGGTCCAAAAATCGACTATTTGTGTCCTTCGCCTGTGTAAAAGTTCATGTATACAAGCAAAAATGACTTCTGCATAAGCAAATTCGTTGGATATTTGTTTGATCGCGCATAAGTTCTAGTTATAATGCGCGCATAAGTCAGTACTAAGTACTAACCAACTTTCACACAATGCTACCTTATATTATATTTCGCGCTCTTTCAGTTATAACAATCCTCTTGAGTTTTTAAACTTCATGCTATCAAGAATGTTTACGAACATGAACAATCAAAATTTGATATGCAGGTGGTACAGGATGTGGGAAAATTTCATTCTTATATGGTCAATATATTCATCATTTTTTACACCAATGGAGTTTGCATTCTTCAATGGATTACCAAGAAAACTATTTCTCTTAGACATTTGTGGTCAAATAGTTTTTCTTGTTGATATAGTTATTCAATTCTTTGTTGCATATAGAGATAGTCAGACTTACAAGATGGTGTATAAACGTACCCCTATCGCGCTTCGGTTAGTCTCCTTTACTCTCCTAATTTTCACCTTTACGCAAAAAAAAAATTTAACTCGAAAGTTTAGCTGAGTTTTGTTTTGTTTTTGCAGGTACTTGAAATCTCATTTCATTATGGATTTTCTTGGTTGCCTACCTTGGGATATAATTTACAAGGTACCTCGTTTCGCTTGTTGTGACGCTGTTTGACTTGATATGGTGTTTAAGACGCTAACCATTTTTTGGCATATGGTATAGTGAAAGAAAATATAGTACATTATGGATGTAATGTTTGTGAAGTTAGTAAATTTGGATACTTGAATGAATTTTGACTCATGAATGTTTAAATTGTATCGAAGAGATAAGCATCCAGTACCCCGCGAACTATGGTCAAAGTTGCTACGACACACTCCAACTTCACAGGGGTCCTATTACCCTCGAGCTCAATTTTAACGTATTTTTGTCACTCTTTTATGCTGATGTGGCACCTTTATTACATAAAATGTGGCCCACGTCAAAGGTGCCACGTCAACTAAAATGAGTGACAAAAAGTGTCACATCAGCTAAAAAGATTGGCAAAAGGAGCCACGTCAGCTAAAAAGAATGACAAAAATACGCTAAAATTTAGTTAGGGGGTAATAGAACTCCCGTAAAGTTGGAATGTGTCGTAGCAAATTTGGTCATAGTTCGTGGGAGTACTAGATGCTTTACTCTGTATAGAATAATGTTGTTAGTGTAATATCGTCAAACATTTGAGAGCGTACTAAAAAGAAAAGAGTGTCATATACCTTGAAAAAGGAGGAAGTTGTTTTCTTACATTAGCTCCCCCTCTAAACTTTGATCTATAGCATGACTAATAAGGAAACGTTACTCAGAATATAGAAAGATGTCATTCTTCTTTAAGACGGACTAATAAGGAAACAATAGCACCTAAAATGCGACCGATTGAATGATATATTATGTATATATTGTAGATGTTGAACCCTCTTTGGCGAGTTTTTCTTCATAATTTGAACCCCCTCAGCAGAAATCCTGGCTCCGGCTCTCGTTATTTCTCCTTGAGAAAATGGAAGTGCTATGGTGGAAGCATGTTGAATTAACAGTTGTTTCAACTTGTACGTATTTCTAGCCCTTTTAACCAATGCTGTGTAATGTGTATCAATCAGGCTGTTGGCAGCAAAGAGGAAGTGAGATACCTCTTATGGATTCGGTTAAGCAGGGCGCGAAGAATTACTTACTTTTTCCAGAAGATGGAGAAAGATATTCGGATCAATTACCTCTTCACGAGGATTGTAAAACTTATCACCGTAGAACTCTACTGCACGCATACAGCAGCCTGCATCTTTTACTATTTAGCGACTACGCTGTCTGAACAGCAAGAAGGTTACACATGGATTGGTAGTTTGAAGTTGGGAGATTATAGTTATTCAAACTTCAGAGATATTGATCTTTGGACGCGATACATTACTTCAATGTATTTTGCCATTGTTACTATGGCAACTGTTGGTAAGTTTCGTGTGCACATTTCACTCTTTTGGATGTTTGAAAGAGGATAGTAGTGATGTTCGTGGAATCTATATAACACGAGTAGTTAGAGAGTGATTCGCTTTAGCCAGTACTCGTTCTTGACAAATTTCTGTTGTCTTTCCATCTTACAGGCTATGGAGATATACATGCAGTCAACTTGAGGGAAATGATATTTGTCATGATTTACGTGTCTTTTGATATGATTCTTGGTGCTTATTTGATCGGTAATATGACAGCTCTGATTGTAAAAGGATCAAAAACTGAACGATACAGGGATAAGATGACGGATCTTTTGAAATATATGAACAGAAATAAACTTGGAAGGGACATTCGTAATCAAATAAAAGGTCACTTACGATTACAATATGAAAGCGCTTACACTGATGCTGCTGTTCTCCAGGACATTCCAATCTCTATCCGAGCCAAGGTAAATCTACGAAAGAAAAAAATTTGATGTCAGTCGATGTACAGTTTGCTTGGCAGTTCAGAAGGAAAATTCAACTGATTTTTTTTGCAGATATCGCAGAATTTATATCAGTCTTACATAGAAAATGTTCCGCTTTTTAAGGGCTGTTCCTCTGAATTCATAAGTCAAGTTGTAAGTAAATATGCCCTTTGAGATGCAGCGCTTCTTCACAACAAGCTGAGTTCGTTGTACTGATTTTGGATGCGGTTAAATTTTTGCAGGTAACTCGAGTCCATGAGGAGTTTTTCCTCCCCGGAGAAGTGATAATGGAACAAGGCAATGTAGTAGACCAGCTTTATTTTGTCTGTCATGGTGTTCTGGTACGATGTTCTATTTGATTTTGCGTTTATGACTTTGTAATAAGGCGAGAGTACTCATTGTATTTGTCGAAAAAATCCAGGAGGAGGTCGGTATAGCGAAGGATGGATCAGAAGAGACAGTGTCACTTCTCGAGCCTAACAGCTCATTCGGAGACATTTCCATCGTTTGCAACATTCCTCAGCCGTATACAGTTCGTGTTTGTGAACTATGCAGGCTCATACGTATCGATAAGCAGTCATTTTCCAATATTCTGGAGATCTATTTTCACGATGGACGAAGAATCTTGAGTAATTTACTACAGGTAAGGGAAGTGAGACTCGACCTTTTTACTGCAAGTTTAGAAGCGGTTTTTTTTCACTCATATAACTATCTGGTTTAGTTTTTCAACAACGGGGAGTAATTTACTTGTCCTAAGCCGGAAGTCTATCAGAAACAGCCTCTCTACTTCACCTGAGGTAGTGGTATGGTCTGCGTACACTCTACCCTCCCTAGACCCCACTATGTGGGAATACACAGGGTATGTTGTTGTTTATGGGGAGTAATTTACTTACATTAGTACGACACAAAATGACAGGGAAAAGAATCTAACCTCCGCGTGAAGCAACTAGAATCGGATATTGCACTCCATATAGGAAAGCATGAGGCGGAGCTTGCGTTGAAAGTGAACAGTGCAGCTTATCATGGTGATCTGCATCAGCTGAAGAGTCTAATTCGAGCTGGAGCTGATCCGAACAAGAAAGATTATGACGGAAGATCACCTCTGGTATGAGCTTCGACAGATGATTTTAAAAGAATACTGGAGTTCGAAAACTGCAAATCTCTTAATCGATGTTTGTTTTTTAACAGCATCTTGCAGCATCGAGAGGCTATGAAGACATAACTTCTTTTCTCATCCAAGAAGGCGTTGACATCAATGCTCCAGGTATATTTTTCTTAAACGAGGCTGCTTCACCTGCAACGAGTCCTTTTTCATGTTCATTGTTACTTAATGTTGCTATTTATCATATAGATAAATTTGGCAACACGCCGCTGCTTGAAGCAATCAAGAGTGGACATGATCGCGTTGCTTCACTGCTAGTTAAAGAAGGGGCTTTGTTGAACATCGAAAATTCTGGTAGCTTCCTTTGTACAGTGATAGCAAACGGGGATTCAGATTTATTGCGAAGGCTATTGTCAAACGGTGTTGATCCAAACACCAAAGACTATGATCAGCGAACGCCACTTCATGTCGCTGCTACTCAAGGACAATACTCAATGGCAAAGTTGCTTTTGGGAGCTGGTGCTTCTGTTTTCTCAAAGGATAGGTACAATAAAATCTCAATCTTTATCGATATCTTATCGAATGTACTTCTAGAATGAGACATCATGGTAGCTAACGATGACATGAGTTGAACTTAAATCGAGAAACACAGTCACTAAGGAAACATATATCCGACCTCAACTTGTTTAGGACTACCACATAGTTGTTGTTTAAACATCACGGTAACTCTTGTGTTGAAATTCGACATTGTACAAGCAAATTTGTTGAATCTTTTGTCATGTTTCAGATGGGGAAATACTCCAGTTGATGAAGCTAGAGTAAGTGGAAACAAGCAAATGATCAGTCTTTTAGAAGAAGCAAAATCTGCTCAATTATCTGAATTCCCTGATGTTCCACATGAGATCTCAGGTATTTCTTAATCTGAACATTAAATCAAAAGTCTCAAAAATCTGTGTTACTATCTATTTTTGTCTGTTGTCTTGAGCCGGGGGTCTATCAGAAATAACCTCTCTACTTCTTTGGAGGTAGTGGTATAGACTGCGTACATTTTACCCTCCTTAGACCCCACTATGTGGGAATACACGGGGTTTGTTTGTTGTATCTGTTTTTGTCTGTCGTTTCTGCCACTTATGTCACTTCTTTTTTGGGGCTGGACTGTTTTCCTTGGGCCGAGGGTCTATCTGAAACAGCCTCTCTACATCTGAGGTTGAGGTAAGTTCTGCGTACGCTGTACCCTGCCTAAACCCCACTTTGTGAGACTACATTGGGTATGTTGTTACGTTGTAGGCAAATCAAAGATTTGATAGGTATTCAATTCTTGTTGCTTGACATGTTTTTTGGTACAATGACAGACAAACTGCGGCCGAGGAAATGCACTGTGTTTCCTTTCCATCCATGGGAGTCCAAAGATTTGAGAAAACATGGTGTTGTCCTGTGGATACCTCAGACGATTGAAGAGCTCGTTACCACAGCATCAGAGCGACTCGATTTCCCATCGGGTTGTTGTATATTATCAGAAGATGCTGGTAAAATTCTTGATGTAGATATGATTGTTGATGGTCAAAAATTATACTTGATCGATGAATCAACTTGAGTTTTCCCCTTCATGTCATTCTGTATGTAGCTTTGGGTATTTGTACAGATTGTTCCACTGGAATGAAGATGAATAAAACTGTCTTCAAATTCTAGTTCTAATTCTCACATTGTATATGTGTTGCTCGGACTCTTCAAAAGTGTCGCCAGGCCACTAAAATAAAGATAAACAAAACTATCTTCAAATTCTAGTTCTAATTCTCACATTGTATGTATATGTGTTGCTCGGATTCTTCAAAAGTGTCGACAGGCTCGTGCATGAACTATGTTGCTCGGACTCTTCAAAAGTGTCAACAGTCTTTGTGTCTGATCCACTAAAACGAAGATGAATAAGACTATCTTCAAGTTATAATTGTATGTATATGAACTATGTTACTCGGACTCCTCAAAATTGTCGCCAGGCTCGTGTCTGATCCACTAAAATGAAGATGAATAAGACTATCTTCAAGTTATAGTTCTAATAATTCTCACATTGTATGTATATGAACTATGTTGTTCGGACTCTTCAAAAGTGTCGATAGGCTCGTGTCTGATCCACTAAAATGAAGATGAATAAGACTATCTTCAAGTTATAGTTCTAATAATCCTCACATTGTATACAAACTAGTTGCTTTAGACTCTTCAAAAGTGTCCACAGGCTCGCGTCTGATCCTGCAAGAGTCATGAAGTGTTTGGAGGATCTGACACGAGTGTCGCAACATTAATACCGTACCATGTCACCTTTATTTGCGAACTCAGTAACTAAAACGAGCTACGAGTATGATGTTCAAAGTCCACATGGAATAATATTCTGTCGGTTCGATCTTATTGTTTAATATCGGTTCGGTTTATCGATTTTCGGATTGACAAAAATGACATCCGTAAGCAAACCGAAATAAATTTGGTTTGGTTCGATTTTTACAAATTCGGTTTGATTATTTCGGATTTTTATTTCGGTTTGAAATATTAAAGTAGTTAGCCTCTCTTTTTCATAACTGAGCATTTAAAATTGATGGATTTTTTTAGAAAAATTATTTTTTCAAACTTGTTTTTCATTCTCAAATATAAATAACTATAAATAACTCAACATACATGGAAATTATCATAAGCTTAACATAATACATAACGTCATTAATTATTACATATAATATAACCTTGCAGAAATAGTCTACAAAATAACACAAAACTCATAAAAAACAACATACTTTCTGCACAAATAGTCCATAAAACAGTCCAAAGTCATCAAAATAGTCCATAAAACATTTAAGTCACTAAAACAATCCATAAACAGCGTGCTATATATATATATATATATTAAAATATATATTATTTATTTATTTATAAAATTTCGATTTTTGGGTTTAACCGATTTTTTTTTTTAAACCGAAAACCGAACCAAAAAACCGAAAAACCAAAATCAAAATTAAATTTCGGTTTGATTTTTCAATTTTTTCAGTTTAAACCAAAATATGCCCACCCCTAATTGAGTCAACATGATTGTGACTTGATCAAACTATTCCAAACACATGGTTTGAAATTTATCACCCATGACTTTTATCGTCCAAGTCAGTAAAAGCTTATTCATACTCTATGTAATTATATTAAGCAAAAAAGCCTCAAATATATCACCGAACTGATGTAAACACGAAAATAAATTCGAAGTAAGTGGAAAAAGGATAATGAGAAGTACAATGATCAAATTCATAAGCTTATTAAACAAAATTGTGCTACAATGATATTTCAATACCATATAATAATTATCAGTAGCTACAAACAACCTAAGAGAAAAATGGAAAATGAAAAGCAGAAAAACTATTAATACTATATGATTTAACATTGGATATGCATATACTTTTAAAATTGAAGAAAATGCAAAAAAAAACCGTGATCTTGAATTTTTGATCCCGCTTAACAAAATCTTTTGAAAAAATAACATTTGTTTCCTATCATAATATGAATGTCTGCATGCACACCTTGCACTGGATACTCATAGCCTTCCTGTTAGCCTCCCGCTGACTACCCTTTTCGGCTTTCATCTTTTCCATGTTCTTCGCACGAGCCATCTTCGCCTTCTGAAAATTGCCTCCCCCCATGGCTTGGTTTTTTCTTTTGATATTTCCTGTACAAATTTGACGAAAAAAAAATTGTTTTTTTTTTAAACAGTGGCTAAGAAAGAAAGAAACCCTTTATATAAAATATGCAGACGTAGCCTTGCGCTTTACAAAGGATAACAAACCAGAATAGCAGGAAACCATAGTAATACAACAACAACAACAAACCCAGTGTATTCCCACAAAGTGGGGTTTGGGGAGGGTAAGATGTACGCAGTCCATACCACTACCTCCGAAGAAGTAGAAAAGTTGTTTCCGATAGACCCCCGGCTCAAGATAAAGAATAGTAAACAAGGGGATGGATGACATAACAGAAATAAGGAATAACAACAACAACAAATCCAGTGTATTCCCACACAGTGGGGGGTAAGATGTACGCAGTCCATACCACTACCTCCGAACAGAAATAAGGAATAAGAAATAATAAAATAGAAATCAGAGAACTACGAAATACGAGAAATAAGGGCAACACGAAAAGAGAAAATAGGAACTAAGAACTAAGAAACCATTGTAATAAAACAGTAAATACTATGGAAATGGGCTAAAGATGCAGCAGCAGCAGGTCATTCATCTAAGATTTTAGTATCAAAAAAAAAACAAGTGCATATCCACGTACCCAACTCACTCCCTCATGCTATCATTGTCAGCTTCCTCCTCGCTTAAATCAAGATCAGCTAACAATTCCTCCAACGGGACAGAAGGAGCATCATCACCATCAGTCACAGATGCCATTTCTGATGGCTGATACTCCTTGTTACGGTAAAGCGATATGTTGAACCTCAAATCTGGATTCTCCTCTAAATCTCTTAAGAATTGTTCATACTCAGAGTTCATCTTCTCTTCATGATCTCTCCCCTTTGCGTTGTCATCAATCTCCATATTGAGAGATTTCAGCTTCCATGAACGAGGCTTCCCACGCTTCTTTTGCCATTTCTCTTCATAGCTCTTCTTAACCAGTATCACATCTGGGAGAACAAAGCCTTTATACTTGTCCAGTTCGCTATCATTACTATTAGCAGCATATAAGTCATACCCGAGTGCATAATCCCCAGGATTTAGAAGATGCCCCAGATGTGTTCGTATGTTGAAAATTGTATCATTCTTTCCAAAATCAGATATACGAGCTACTTGGGCGTCTGCCAAAGCATACTTAGATCCACCAATGTTGACCTCAGAAGAAACAGCGTCAATATCTAGAACTATGTATTCCACAAGCTGCCTACTAGAAAGTAGGGACTTAAAAGACGCCCTCCAGTATTGTTCCGCATCCAGAAAACAGTTCCTGAGAGTAAATGGGTCAAGTAAGGCAATGTGGTTACTCACCTTGGTGCAGATCACAAGTGGTCCAAGATTCCCCAAACTATTTGAAACTTTTGGCGGAAGACAAATCAAGTCCTCACGACAAACTGGGGAAATTTCAACTGAAAAAGTATACTTATAGTTGTAATTGTTGCTCTTGGGATCATGAGACACCAGTTGTTTGTCATTACGGCTCCGACTGGGAACAACTTTTCCTATGAACTCCACAAACTTTACAGCATGACTTCTATTAGAGAAGAACAGATCAATTCCTTGATCCATTTGCTTAATCATTATAGCACGAGCAGCGGCATCATGCTTAAGAATAAGCTGTTCCAAATAGAAGAACGTTCGCCTGTGAGAAACATGCTGCCGTAGCTGCACTGCAGCCACCCACTGATCAGGATTAGCCTGAACCCTCGTACAGGATTCACACATTTGGTCTTGGATAACACATATTCAACTGTATACGCCTGCTCAAGGATAGCTCCATGAAGAACTTCTTTCTGAACCTTCAACTTGACTTTGATTCTCTTGGAGTGAGGTTCAGTCCAAATGAACTCTGCCTGCACTAAACGAACTTTATTCAAATTCTTCAACCTCTTCAGACAGAATGTCAATAGCTCCTTTGATTCTAATTGGGCTTTAATCCAGGTCCTAGGAGGCTGCAAATAGCTGTCACATTCAGGGCAATGACATATGATAACATGCTTCTGGAGACCCTCTGTAATGTCAATTTCAGACCTCAAGCAGTTGGCACACATATTGGCAGCATTTGGTTGCATATTTATACCACATTTGCAGCATAAAACATTTCCAATTGTATGATGCACTGTAAACATACCCATTTCTTGTGCCATGGCTGGTAAGAGACAGATAAGACCTAAGCAGAAAAAGGACAATAAAGATGATGAAATATGCATAAACAATCAAAATTACAAATCAGCTAAAAAGTATGTCATATATTGCAAAGCCAAAGTCTACATTAACATCTGGTGGGTAGCAGACTTTTATGTAACATACGCTTACTGTTACTGACTTCACAATTCACATTAATTCAGCAAATTCCAACTCCGACACTAACTCAATAAAATCAAATACAATAGACCAAAAAACCAAACAAGCAGTACAATCAATCACGTTTAGCTAAACTCACAAAAATTCACACAATCCATACTACAAAAGTAAAAAATAAGCAAACCCATCACATCAAAATCAAAAATTGAACTCACAAATAACTGATCAAAGTCAACGAGCACCACAAATAACACATACACAACAAATAACATAAACAGTGCATGTTTCAGCTTCAGGACAGCTATTAGTCCAATACAGGCGATGCTTTAATCTTCACATTGAAGCTAATCTGTTCAGGAATGTAAATAGTACTAAATGTCGGAGCTCTCAATTTACTTGTTCCAATTTGACTTGCATAAATGTTAAAAACTACATAGGTACTTAGATGTTTTCGTCCAACATATACATAAAATCTAATACTACTACTACTACTAAAGAGTGCAAATCCTTAGTTCATGAACAAAAGAATACATGTATCACAAAATTCAAAGAAAGTGTTCTTCTTCCAACACAAGGTTCATTTTTAACATAACAGTAGTGTCGTCATCATAAAGTATAAATGCAAGACCGACCTGAATCATATCTTTCCTTTTCACTCGGGCATTCAAAGTTGAAACATTGGAACGATTTATTGATTCCTAGAGGATCATAAACAGAACTTGACAAACTCACACTTTTCATTCTCCATATCTAGGAGGATCACAAGGAAGCAGAACTTGACAACTAATCTATGTATGTTGAGGAAAATACAATCAAATCTCTTCCACATACAGAAAAACAATTAATCGAGCATTTGCCCTTACTATTACTTCTCCTTTAACCCAACAAAGTAGGCAAATGACACTGTTAAACTATAGTTTAACCATTGTAGAATAAAATTAATCCATTCAACTTACTTTTAGTCAAATAAAAAGGTCACTAGTACATCACTTCCCTTTTTTAATATTTTGTTTGAGAAAATACACTCTTTCACCCCTGAACTATAAGCAAAATTGCTGACACACACCCGAACTTAAAGGGGGTCCTATTACCCCTGGACTAACCTTAGTGCCTATGTGGAACATACGTGTACCAACACACTGAACGTTCACGTGTGTGCCACATAGGCATAGTGGTTGTCAAAAATACGATTTTAATTAGTCCAGGGATAATAGGACCCCCTTTAAGATGGGGTGTGTCTCAGCATTTTCGCGTATAGTTCAAGGTGGAGATAGAGCATTTTCCCTATTTTGTTATATTGAGACATAGTAGCAATAGCCATAATTATCACAAGAAGTAAGCATGAAAATCGTCCCTTTCATTTCCATTGACATATCCAGGTAGGGAAGACGGGAAGTTACACTATGTATACATGGGTAAAACAGAAATTGAAGACTATCAACAACAACAACAGCAACAGAAATTGAGCATGCAAATGATCGATGGAGCAAAATTTGCTACCTGTTGAGCGCAACAAGCCAACAACACAAGCTTTCACCTTTGATTTTGTCTCTAGATTTTTGAATTTGAGCAGCGTTTTCAGTTTCGTGAATATTGAATTGCGAGAATGTGGAAATAGTGAATAAAGTCATAAACCCTAATACCCTATTCCTATTGTGAAT
Source organism: Capsicum annuum (assembly GCF_002878395.1). NCBI lineage: Eukaryota > Viridiplantae > Streptophyta > Magnoliopsida > Solanales > Solanaceae > Capsicum > Capsicum annuum. The sequence continues at coordinate 3,100,613 of NC_061122.1, read as the reverse complement.
AATACTTGGTGAACTTAGGCCAGTGGTCGGGTTATCGGGTGGCCCGATTAAAAAAACAAGGAATAACAGAAATTATAAACCCGGCATCCGACTCATTAACCCGATAAATAAATTATCAGTTTGAGTTAACGGTTTAAACCAAAATCTGCACAGCTCTAAGTACAATGATCAAATTCATAAACTTCATTACACTAAATTGTGCTACAATAATATTTCAATACCATATAATAATTATCAGTAGATACAAACAACGTAAGAGAAAAATAGAAAATGAAGCACAGAAAAACTATTAATACTATATGAGTTTACACGGGATATGCATATATGCTTTTAAAATTGAAGAAAATGCAAAAAAAAACTGTCATAGGGTCATCTTGAATTTTTGATCCTGCTTAATAAAATCTTGTAAAAAAATGACATTTGTTTCCTATCACACATAAGTTCTAGCCATAACGTACGTATATTTTAGTCTTGTTTATGAGGTAAGAGTTCGTGACATGAACTATGTGTTGGGAAGCAAACAATACATCACAAAAATAGAGGAAACATGTCCTATATTTAAAAGTGTCATCCAACTCCATTGGTATGAGGTCTTTTGGGAGGTGCCCAAAAACAAATACGTGAGAGCTTGGCCCAAAGCGGACAATATCATACTAGTGCGGAGTTCGAATATAATTGCACGCGGTCCCAACACTATGTTATTCTAATCACATTGTATGTATATGAACTATGTTGTTCAAACTCTTCAAAAGTGTCGACAGACTCGTATTTGATCCACTAAAATGAAGATGAATAAAACTATCTTCAAGTTATAGTGCTAATAATTCTCACATTGTATATAAACTATAGTTGCTCAGATTCTTCAAAAATGTTGACAGACTAGCATCTGGTTCTCCAAAAGTCGTGCAGTGTTTGAAGGACCTGACACGAGTATCGCAACCCTTATAACAAAGTTATTAATACCATACCATGTCACTTTTATTTTCTAACTCAGTAAATAAAACGAGCTACGAGTATGATAATCAATTTCCAAGTGGAATAATATTCTTGATACACATAATACAGAATTCTATGCATTGAGTCAACATGATTGTGACTTGATCAAATTATTCCAATCACATGGTTTGAAATTTATCACCATGACCTTTATCGTCACTCAATATTTACATCAAATTATATTAAACAAAAAAAACCTCAACTATGTCATTAAATCGATATAAACATGAAAATAAATTCGAAGTAAGCCAAAAAAGGATAATGAGAAGTACAATAATCAAATTCATAAGCGTTTTAAACAAAATTGTGCTACAATATTTCAATACTATTACTATATAATAATTATCAGTAGCTACAAACAACCTAAGAGTAAAAAAAATAAATAGAAAATGAAGAACAAAACAGCTATTAATACTATATGATTTTACACTGGATATGCATATGCTTTTAAAAATAAAGAAATTCCAAAAAAAAAAAAAAATCATCATAAGATCTTGAATTTTCGATCCCGCTTAACAAAATCTTTAAAAATATGATTGTTTCCAATCATACATAGGTTCTAGTCATATTCATAACATAATATTTTAGTTTCGCTTATGAGGTAAAAGTTCGCGACATTTCAAGATGTTATTGAAGCAAAACTTGCAACCAATTGAGTAAACATACTATATTGAAATGTCTCTGTACTCTTGTCTTATACAAAACTAATTTATGTCCGATGGACAATAAAGATCATTTTTTTCTAAAAAAAATATTAAGCGGGGCCAAAAAATCAGTACGAATGCTTGATAGTTGATACTATCAAGCACCTTTGATGTGTTGAACTTGTTGAAAATGCTTTTGAGCTGCTATATTACTAGTATTTGTTGTATCCTCATTGATTTCTCTCTCAAGTAATTGTGTATCATTCTCATGATTTTCATTAATAAAGTTCTCACGACAAAGAAATTTGCAAAGGGTGTTGATAAAACATCCCAAAATTGGAATTTTTGAAAGAAAATATGTAATTTGTTGTAGATTCATGGCAAATTTAATCAAAAAAAGAAAATTTGTAAAATGGTTTTTGAGTGAAGAAGGCAAGTGATTGTTGAATATGTGAAACAACAAATTTGAATTAATTTATAGATGGAATTATTGGGTGGGACCAAAAAAGTTTGATAACATAATTCCATTAACTTTTCTTAAAAAAATGTTTCTTGGTAACCAAGTCCAACTTTCTTGTGACTTTTTAACATTTTATTTAATTGTTAAAGATAATGGTGGACACCTTTAAGCATAATATAATAATCTTTTGAAAATTATTATCCTCCATAATGTTAAGACTCGATTGAGTCTAATGTTTTGTTCATATATTATTCAATTTTGTTGATAAAATATTAGGTTATTGTCTAATGTTTGCTATTTCATGAAATTTCATATTGTTGATATTTGGATATCACATGATATTTTTTCAAAATAGATTTTTGAATCTCGATCTAAAAGGCTTATAAGCCGTCGAGAAGTAGAAAAGAAGATTAAGAAATTAAACAAACTTTTAAATCTTGTGATTTTAAATTAGAAATATATATAAATATACTATATACTTTTTAATTTTATGATTTATATTACATGAAAAATTGAAATTAAAAAGTTATAAAAAGCAAAAAAAATATTTTTTAAAAATGAATTAAAAGAGAGAATAAAGAGAAATAAATTAAAACGAAGAGAGTAATATAATATAATATAGAAAAAATGACTTGTTTTCACCCTAAACAATACACAAAATTGTTGACATACATCTGAACTTTATGGGGGATCCTATTACTCCTGGACTAATTAAAATCGTATTTTTGGTAACCTTTGTGCCTACATGGTGGTACATACGTGTGCCTACATGGATCTTCAGTTTGTTGATTTACTGATGTACCAAGTGTGCCACATAGATCTAAGATTGTTAAAAATACCATTTTAATTAATTCAAAAGTAATAAAACTCTCCTAAAATTTGAATGTATCTCAACAATTTTACGTATAATTCAAAGCGGAAGAGAGCATTTTCCCTATAATATATTCAAATTGTGAGGCAATAGAGTTGGAAAAATTGCATGAAAAGATAAAACGTCAAATTGAGGTGGCCTCCAATATCTTTTTTACAAGAATAAACAAAGAGGTAGGAGGTAAATGACAACAAAGTGAGACGTGGTCACATTTTTGCCAAGCAATTAAGTTAAAAAATGGGAGTGATTTTTGTTTGATAAGATACGATCACATGTAAAAAAGAGAGTAGGATATATTAAAGTGTTTTTCTTAGACGTGAAGTTTGGAGAAAGAGTGAACTATAAAAATCTATTTTTTTTTTTAATTTTTTCATTCGGTGCCGTGAAGTTTGGAGAAAGACTGAATTATAGAAATCTATCTTTTTTTTTTTTTTTTGGATTTTTCATTTGGTGTTTGGTGTCTGCATTGGAGTCCCGATTAATTTGGATCGCGTATTGCAGGGCCCATTAAGGTGGCAGCGCTCCTAACATAGCTTTCTCCATAACCAAGGTCGAACCCTCGACTTCTGGTTAAGGGTGGAACAGTCCTATCCACTGCACCACAATCCATGTTGGTTATAGAAATCTATTAAATACAGTCTTAACTTATATTTTTATCTCCAGGGTTCCTCTTCAAAAATATGATGACATGTAGAAATGGACATGATACGGTATAGTACGAGATTTGAAACTTCAATACGGTAATTATGGTATTTGATTCTTAAAAATTCTATACTATTACAATATCATATTAATTCGGTATGGTTCAATATTTTGATGTTCGATTTTAGTATTTACAGTATGATAAATGATGATCATAATTTGTTCAACTTCTACAATAGATACTCATATAATAGAGTATTATTACTTCGACTTTTCAAAAACACATCTCAATTGTATGTAATTTCATATTACACATGTAGAAGTATTCAGAAAGAAGTACAAACAATTCTTTTTGTTAGTCGGTTGCACAAAAAAAAGACATTACAATCAAAATAGAGTAGCCAAAGTTCCAGTATCTTAACATTTTTGTGAAGCTGGAATCTCAGGCCATTCAAAAGATGGAGAGTTTCAAGTATCTGAGGTCTATGATGAGATTGACGAGGATGTCACGTATCGTATTGGGGTAAGGTGGTTGAAATAGACTCGCTTCGGGAGTTTATGTGATAAGAAGGTGCCCCCGAAGCTTAAGACAGTCCGACTGACTATATTGTATGAAGCAGTGTTAACCAGTTAAGAAATCCCACATTTAGAATTTAAAGGTGGCGGAGATGAGGATATTGCAATGGATGTGTGGTTATACTAGGAAAGATAGGGTGAGGAATGAGATTATTATCGGTGGAGGACAAGATGCGAGAAGTGAGGTTACATTGGTTCGGCACATGATGATTAGGGGTTCTGATGCTCCAGTGCGGAGGTGTGAGACACTGGCGATGGATGATTTTAGGCGGGGTGGAGATAAGCCAAAGAAATATTGGATGGAGGTGATTAGGCATGATATGAAGCAGTTACAACTTATGGAGCACATGACATTTGATAGGAAGGTGTGGAGGATGTGGATTAGGGTAGAGGGTTAGGGGGTGAGAGTGCGTCGGTAACAGTAGAGGAGTGTTTTTTGTTTGTGTCTGTAGTTTCTTGTTCGCGGTGTTGAGTGTTATGTGTAATTTTGGATTTATAGTTTTATTATTATCCTGTGGCTCTAGTATTATATTGTAGCTAGCGTTGTTACTTTATATACGTTTATGTTTTGTGTTGTTATATTGTTATTGATTCTAAGTCGGGAGTTTATTGGAAACAACCTCTCGACTTCACTGAGGTAGTGGTATGAACTGCGTACACTCCATCCTCCCCTGACCTCACTAGGTGGGAATACACTGGGTACGTTGTTGTTGTTGTTATCTTTTGTATGATATTCGATATTTCGGTATGTTATTTTTAAATATCGAATATCAAATATCGTACCATTACAAACAAAAATTTAAATTGTATACCATAAATCATATCAAATACCATAATATCAAAACCACAATATTAAAATTTTCAATTTGATATGATAATTCAGTATCCATATTATGTCCAGCCCTAATAATATGTGACTTTTTAAAATTACAAATGAAATTTTAACGAGCAAGAAATAAATATAGTTAGTTTTAACGAGTGAATCATAAATATTCATAAGTTGGAAAAACAACAACAGAAGAGGATCATTTACTAAACAATAATCTCAAAAGGGTATAGCCTGCAAAACACACACCTTCAAACCTTGAATGAGGAAAAGGTGTAAGATGAATCGATGACAAATTCAGAATTTAAAATTTATGATTCATACCGTAACTTTTAATATAATATATCAAGTATTGGATTTAAATTGTGACCTCTTGAATATTAAATCATTTGCTTTGAAAGAAAAAGATAAAAGTCAAATTGAGATAGCTATCAAAGATAAATTCAGAATTTAAAATTTATAATTTGTATCATAACTTCGAATACAATATCTCGAGTGCTAAATTTAAATTATGACCTCCTGACTATTAAGGTAGCCAGCAATATCTTTCTTCACAAAAATAAAAACAAAGCTAGGAAAATGATAGGATTTGATTGCCAAGCAAAATAATGGACTATGCTTTGAATTTTTATTTTTTTTTAATAAATACCTTATCATCCACAAACCAAAATTAAAAAAATTTTAAAAAATCCAATTCTTGGCAAAGAAGAAATACAAAGTTTTGCATCTAATATAAATGTGGGATTCTCAAAGAACAAGATAAAAGGACAATATGATGTACTAAAAGTTCTCGAACCCAAAAAGAAATAAACCAATATAGGAGCGACGATTAAGAAAGAATAAGAATAAAAAGAATTGCTTAAATAAGGTAGCATCTATTTGGTAGAATATAACTACCCGATCCCTTTGCTTTTGATGGCCGCATGCGAAAAGAAAATTTAGGATGACGGCTTTCAAACGATGAGTAAGGAATGAGGAGAGGGCGACTGTTTTTTTTTATTCAAAAATTTCTCGAATCACGTGTTTTCTCCTTGTAAGACTAAGAGAAATGAATAAACATAAAAAAAAGAAAAGAAAGAATCAAGTCGCACTACTTTATCCTTGAGGGTAGCCGAGATTTAAAATATGTGAGGCTTCAGCTATGTGCAGGGGTCGGGGGAAGGGCCGGGGAATCTCAAAGAAGCACTTACAATTTTCCCAAAGTTAATACTTTAGAGAGAGTGTATATACCCTCAAACAAAATGAAAAAGAACAAAATTACTGATAAGTCATAATCCTACTACAAAAAATACAAACAAGAACTAAATCACAAAGTAGTTCAAGCTAGCCATATACAGAGGTGAAGCCAGGATTTTAGGTCTGTGCGTTCAGAATTTTAAGAGAAAGAGTAAAAAACAAAAACACTAGCGTTGCTAATTGGGTTCGAGCCCATGTCTCTGGGGTGAAAGACATTTTATTCTCACCTCTCCTCCGCTGTACCAACGTCCCATGTTTGTATGTAGTTTCGTAGCTATATATTTTATATATTATTTCTGAATTTTATAGTATAAATACAGGGTCTACGTAAAAGCTACTGGGTTCGGCTGAACCACCAAACACCCTCTAGCTCCGCCTCTGGCCATATACAAGGAATTATCCCAGACAGAGAGTTAAACACTGCGAATCACGAAATGCAGACCCTCTAACTCCGCCTCTGGCCATATACAAGGAATTATCCCAGACAGAGAGTTAAACACTGTGAATCACGAAATGCAGAAGTAGAAAAATGTGTATGTCGCATTCCATAAACACTTGAGCGAAAGATCATGATTTAATCAACGGCTTAATGTAGGCTACTTCTGCTTTAGGTGATGCACGCTGAAATTTTGATACCTCAACGAGCATTTTTAATCTCGCGTCAAGAGGTTCATAAAATAGAGCATGAGCGATTAGCGTTCTCACCAGCACTGGGGACTTCGCTAACAAAAGCTTGATAAGTTGCATTGCATCTCACGTGGTTTTCCTCTGAAGTCGTTCAGCTTAACTTGCCTGAGGTGATTAAATGTCACATCTGAGAAACGTTCCATTTTGAGGGATCTCAAAAAAATACAAAAGAAATTGAGGCTCCATCTGTGAGGGTGCATAACAATGAAGACATGACCACAACATACTTGAGTATCCGAGAAATCCAAGACAAGGTGCTCGAGCGCAGAACAATACTTGAAAAACTCTGCTGCTCAAGCAACGAGAAATGACATATTAAACTTACGAACAATTCAGGAGAGATTGTGACATAGCATAGTTCCAGGCTAATTAACCTATCAAATCCTTGAAAAGTCGAAGAAGGATGTATTACGCAATTATGAAGATTAAGATGCCTAAGTTGCGAACATGTGAAAAGTGAACAAGGCAATTTATACCGATTTTCATTCCATTGATCATGTGGTAAGCGAAGAACAAGATGCTGAATGTCACTTCGAGAGAGGAAATATATGAAGTTGTCAGTGTTCGGGCAATTTTCCAAATGGCAAATGTTGAGGGTAAACTTAGTCATGAGTCCTTCGTGAAGGGTCAAAAAGTTATACCTCCATTTCTTTGATAAGATGCTTGTCCTCACAACATCTTTACACGGCAAACACATTAGAATTGCTTGGAAGTTTAATATCTCGGTGCCGGTTGCTTGAGAAGTTGGTGCTGGACATCTCAGAAGATGCAGAATCAGATATAATAGAAATTAATGCCCCAAGCTGAGATCCTTTGATTTCTCAGGCAGTATAAGTTTTATTTGTTTAAAGAATGTTCCTCTTTTGACAAAAGTATCTTTGAACTTATATGATGGTTCTTCTATTGAGGCAGAGAAATTTTATTTTGTGCAGTTTTTCAAGTCTTGTTTAGCGCTCGAGCACCTCTGCCTCTTCGGGTAGATGTTGCTTTATGATTATCTTCACACATACAACTTCTTTTCGGCCGATTCATATTGAGTTTTGGTATTTTTTTTTCTTAGTTTGAAAATGCAGAAGCAGATGAAGCACCAACAAGGCTTCCTTTTGATCATAGCCGTGTCAAACGTTGTTACATGCCTAATCACAGGGGCATGTAATTCAGAGGGGCGTCGGAATTATTGACCAGCTATTTTGAAGATAAAAGTAACCTTTAGTAGAAATATAATCGCGTAATCAGAAGATCACAAATTCAACCCGTGAAACTTGTCGTGATATATTAACCAACAATATCAAAAGAACAAATAGCATATACTAAAGAACACAAAGAATAGCATATACATGCTCATGTAACTCTGTTAAGATACTCCGTGATCTTAGTGTGGAAATTGGGCAAGAGGTTTATTATTTAAAGTATTGTTGTTTCCATAAATCGTTGTACGATAACTGGTTGGATAATTACTGTGCGTTTGATGGGTGTTTCATGAGTTTGGAGTTGCATATGTTTTTATCTTGGTGTTTACAGACATTGTGAATGTATGGGGAATTGATTCTCCCGGAACGTGGCGTGATCTTAGTGTGGAAATTGGGCAAGAGGTTTATTATTTAAAGTATTGTTGTTTCCATAAATCGTTATATGATAACTGGTTGGATAATTACTGTGCGTTTAATGGGTATTTCATGCATTTGGAGTTGCATGTGTTTTTAGCTTGGTGTTTATAGACATTGTGAATGTATGGGGAATCGATTCTCCCAGAACGTGGTGTTAGCGGGAGCCAGACAACCATCAACTTGATCACTACACTCCTTTAGCTCAACAATAAGTAAGAGAAAATTCCTTTGAAAGGCTAAAAGAAAATTTTCTCTACTCAATTCTTTTGCTCGGGGCCCTTGCCACGACAGGCATCCCGAACCATCAAGGTCCGAGATAACTCGGCTCCCCAAATCACTAGTGATATTGTCCGCTTTAAGCCCAAGCCTACACAACTTTAAATCATGTCACTAGGGATTAAGACTTTCTTACTTATATACTCAGTATCCCTCCTGTGTTTTGTCAATGTGGGACTCCTTCCTAAGTTGGGGTGTTACATTTAGTTCTTCAACGTTGGTCATAACATTCAGGCGCAGAGCCCCATTAATACTGTGGATTTGGCAGAACTCAACAATGTTGGCTCAGATCATGTATTAGCATTAAAAAAATTCATCAAAAATATATAAAAATAAATCCATCTATGCATCATAATTTTCTATATACACAATATAATTCTTTTACGAAGGGTGTTCACCTGACCAACTTTTCGGCCTATGTGGCTTCATCGTTGACTGCTCGGGGGAAGGTATTTACATATGCTATAACTAGATGAAACTTCATACTAATATTCCAACCAAAATTGACTACTAAAAAGAATTTGTTTCTAAGCCTAAATCTCTGGTTCTAAATTTCTATTATCTCAAACAATATACTCCTGTACTTCTCTTTGTGAGTCTCTCTCAATTCAAGAGTCTAGTTGCTCGGTTACAAACATCGGACATGTGCCCTTCATAGGCAGTGTTACTGGCGTAGTTCTCAATGTAACCATCGTCCTAGTTTGCACTGCAAAAGTAATAAAAAATGAAAAGAGTGAAGATTGTAAGAAACCACTTAGAAGTAATCAAAACAGATCAGAGTCTGTTGATTTTATGTTTCAATAAATTTTGAAACAAATACATCGCTTAAAGATTTTTTAAGAGTTATGTTTCAATTAGTTTTGAAACAAATACATCACTTAAAATTTTGAGTTACAAAGGAAATGAATTTGATAAATTCATTATTCATAAGTTTTGAGTTACAAAGAAAATGTATTTGACAAATTCATTATTCATTAAGTTTTACGTTATAGGTTCTTGAAAGAATGACATTTTTTGTTTTAAAACATACATGACCCTATTAGCTATTACTTAATTAATATACTTCTCATGCATGAAACTTTCATCCTATAAATATTGTTTTCTTTGGTTTGAAAAGACAAGCACTCAAAACTACTTTCCCTTTGAAAACACTAGAGAGGCATTGATCAAATGGTGAAATCACCAATTCAAGAATAGAAGAGCAACATTCTTGAATGCTACTTGTTTTTTGGCTTAGTTGAATCCCGAAGATAGAGTTGTTAGTTGTTCTTCCGTTTGCTCGTGGGAGAGACTCAAAACTATCTTCAAGAAGCGTATTATCGTGCCTCTAAGCCAAGCAAGTTTTATTTTGAATTTCTTGTACAATTATCATTATTGTTCTAACAATTTGAAGATAGTTGTCTCTATGGCTTTTACATCAATATCAAATAGTATTCCATCTTTTCCTAATCCTAATTTTGAAATATTTGATGACAAAGACTTTCCTAGATGGCATGGAAAGATGGAATTCTTTTTAAAACGATTAAAGTTGACATATGTTCTTGAAGAACCTTGTCCTAATGCTCCTGGTTCTGAGGTAGCATCTGACGAGGCTACTTTGATTAAAGAACAAATTGTCAAATGGAAATATAATGATTATTTGTGCAAAAATTATATTCTTGGAGGAATGTCTAACAAATATTATGATCAATATTATGTTAAATGCAAATATGCTAAAGAGATATGGGACACTCTTCAAGCTATTTATTTAGCCGAAGAGGCAAGTTCTAAGAAATTTCTCGTTTCAAATTATATGGAGTTCAAAATGGTTGATGACAAGTCAATCACTGAACAAGTACAAGAATTCCAACTTATAGCTAATAAAATTGCTATATCTGGAATTGCTCTTGATGAAAACTTTCATGTTGGTGCTATTGTATCAAAACTTCCTCCATCTTAAAAAGAGTACCGAAGCAAACTCTTACACAAAAAGGAAGATTTGACTCTTGAACAATTGTCGCAACACTTGCAAATTGAACAAAAGACACGATGGCGCGATAATAATAGTTTAAAGGAGCCTGTCATGAAAGCTCATATGGTTGAAGAAAAATCAAACAAGAAGGAACCTGAAAATAAGAATTTTTCAAAAGCAAAGAAGACTACAAATTTCAAGAGTAATGGTGCCAATTTTAAATCTGGTGAATGCTATCATTGTCACAAAGTTGGTCACTATGCGCGTGATTGTAGAATTCTCAAAGTCGAAAAGAAGAAAGAAAAATCAAATAAAAATAAAATAGATGATCTTGTGGCAATGGTCACAGAAGCATTTGTAGCGGAAGATCAAGTGGAATGGTGGATAGATACTGGCGCAACTCGTCACATATCAGGTAACCGAAATTCTTTCAAGACTTATGAATTAGTGGGGGACGGTAAAATTATATATATGGGAAACTCCTCCTCTACTAAAGTTGTGGGAAAAGGAACTGTTGAACTAAAGTTTACTTTCGGAAAGATAGTTACATTGATGGATGTATTGCGTGTTCTTGATATTCGAAAGAACTTGGTGTCAGGTACGCTTCTTTCGAAGCATGATTTTAAAATGGTTTTTGAGGCAGATAAGTTTATTTTATCTAAAAATGGCATGTTTGTTGGAAAAGGTTATGTTGCAAATGGAATGTTTAAACTCAATATTGAAAATGAAAATATTTCTGCTTATCTTGTGGAGTCTCTGGACTTATGGCATGAACGTCTGGGACATGTGAATTTTAGATCCATTGAACTTATGGTGAATAATGGATTAATCAAAGATTGTGAAAAGAATCATATTACTAAGTGTCTTACTTGTAGTAAATGCAAGATTACTAAGAAGCCCTTTAAGACAGTTGAAAGGACTTTCACACTTTTGCAATTAATCCACACTGATATTTGTGAGATGGATTATTTGTCACGTCATGGAAAGAGGTATTTTATCACTTTTATTGATGGCTACTCAAGATATACTTATATTTTTCCGTTGAAAACAAAAGATGAAACATTTGAGACTTTCAAAGCATATAAAGCAGAAGTTGAAAATAAATTGAGTGTGAAAATTAAGTCAATTAGGTCTGATAGAGGTGGAGAGTACTTAAAATCAGATTTTATTGATTTTTGTGAGAGAGAAGACATTGAAAAACAATTGACCATGTCCTATACACCACAACAAAATGGTGTAGCAGAAAGAAAAAATAGGACTTTCATAGAAATGGTTAATTCTATGCTTTATGGATCTGGTATATCTGAAACTTTATGGATTGAAGCTTTGCTTTCAGCATGTCATATTTCGAATAGAATTACTTCCATGAATCATGATGCATCTCCATATGAACTTTGAAATAATCGAAAACCAAATATAAATTATTTTAAAGTATGGGGTTGCTTGGCTCATGTTCGATTACCAAATCAACATTTAACCAAGATTGGCTATAGAGGAGTAGATTGTGTGTTTATTGGTTATTCACAAACTAGTAAGGCTTATAGATTTTTAAATCTTGAGACCCCAAGTCCTCACACAATTATTGAATCTTTACATGCTAACTTTTTTGAGCATATATATCCCAAGAAAAAAGATTCTTTTGAACAAGATTCAAGTTCTTCTATTTCTCCTCTTAAAAGAAAAATAGTTGAGCCATTGGAAGAAAGTCAACCAAGACGTAGTTCAAGATCAGCCAAATCAAAAGTTTTAGGACCTGATTTTCAAGCTTATTTGGTTGAAAAGGATCCTGAAAGTTATGCTGAAGTTATGTCTTCACATGATGCTCCATTTTGGCGTGAAGCCATGGATGATGAAATACATTCTATATTATCTAATAATACATGGATATTTTCAGATCTTCCTCCTGGATGTAAACCAATTGGTTGCCAATGGATTTTTAGGAAGAAAATGAAATTCGATGGTACTTTAGATAAGTATAAATCCCGTTTGGTAGCTAAAGGCTTTACTCAATTGAAAGATATTGGTTATTTTGATACTTTTGCACCTGTAGCTTGGATGACCTCTATTCGTCTCTTGATTGCTCTAGCAGTAATTCATGGTCTTGTGATTCATCAGATGGATGTGAAAATTGCATTCCTGAATGGAGATCTAGACGGAGAAGTCTACATGAAACAACCAGAAGGATTTGTCAATCCTGGTCAAGAACGTAAAGTTTGTAAACTTCTTAAATCTCTTTATGGATTAAAACAAGCTCCAAAATAATGGCATGATAAATTTAGAAAAGTTATGATTTCTAATGGATACTTAATCAATGGTGGAGATATCTGCATATTTAGTAAATTTCAAGAAAATTCTGGTGTTATAATATGTCTTTATGTAGATGACATGTTGATCTTTTGAACTGATATCGAAAGAGTCAAAGAAACAAGATATTTTCTTGCTTCTCAGTTTCAAATGAAAGATCTTGGAGAAGCTGATGTAATTTTAGGCATCAAAATTGTAAGATCGGCAAGTGGTTTGACTCTTACTCAATCAAGTTATATTGAGAAGGTTCTAAAGAGGTTTGGTCATTTTGACGACAAGACTGCTCCTACACTATTTGATCCTAGCATCAAACTAGTGCGAAACTCTGGTGATATTCTTGATCAATTGACATATTCTCAGATTGTTGGGAGTCTTATGTATGCCATGCATTGTACCAGGCCAGATATTGGTTATGCTGTAGGAACTTTGAGCAAGTTTACTGGTAGCCCTGGAGTTGAGCATTGGAATGCCTTAATTCGTATTTTAAGGTATCTGAAGGGTACAATTAATGTTGGCCTGCATTATTCTACCTTTCCAGCAGTTCTTGAAGGCTATAGTGATGCTACTAGGAATTCTGATCCGAATGACTCTAAATCTATTACTGCTTGAATTTTCACTTTGGCTGGAGCAGCAATATCTTGGAGATCAAAGAAGCAGACATGTATTACTCACTCAACCATGGAGTCAGAATTTATCGCTATGTCTTCTGCTGGAGAAGAAGCTGATTGGCTGTGGAGTATGCTGATAGATATTCCATTATGGGGTAAGCTAATACCACCTTTGACTATATATTATGATAATAAAGCGGCTATATTTCGGGTTTCAAGTGATTGTTACAATGGCAAGTCAAGACAAGTTCGTCTCAAACACAATCATGTGAGAATATTATTGGAGGATGGCATAATATCGCTTCAATATGTGAAGTTCAAACTCAATTTAGCAGATCCTTTGTCTAAAGGGTTAGGCAAGAAATTGGTGGTACAAACTTGTAATGGGATGGGAATAAAGCCTATTGTAGATTGATTGTACTTTATGGTAACCCTACCTAATAATGTAATCTTAGGTTCAAAGGGAAAAACAATTAAAGTTACAATTTGATACGGGAAAGACAAGAGAAGGCTCAAAAACTACTCAAAACAGTCCACAAATCAACTAGAACCCGAGGACTCCTTTGAGAGCAACTTTCGGCCAACAATAACAACACAAGGATTACAAGATACAAGGTGTATTTTAACACCAAAACAGAAACAATGACACAAGATGAAACAAGTCACGGATTCAACACAAACACAAGGGAAATTGCATAGAAAATAAAGATAGAT
>NC_061122.1:3066743-3083215 GCF_002878395.1 Capsicum annuum | reverse complement strand
GAGCCTCTATATGTTGGCCTCCAAAGATGTCATCAAAAGATAAGATGGCCATTTGTCCCGTGTCATAATTATGATGAAATGGAAGGTGCAATCCTTGCCTTATTCTTTCTATACCTTAGTATGGTTGAAATTATACGTGTCTGTATCCCACGTCAACATTCGAGAACAAATGTTCCTAAGGGGGCGATATTGTAACGCCTCGAAGTTTCTCTTAGCTAAATTTTATCCCTAAAATATCAAGCAGTGGCTTCTAGAATGATTTATACTTATTTTTCTGTGGAATCCCTTAGATTTCAACTTTTAATTACGTAGATGACTGAATAACCTTTCTGTCGATATAAGATTCGTCCAAAACGGACTTTCGGTGAAGAAGTTATGGCTATTTTATGTGCTAGTCATAAAACATCGTCATTCTGGTGTTTAGTGCATCGTAAAGAGGGTTTGATTAGCAATTGTCAAATTCCAGTGGGACCTCACGATAGTGGCGCGTCGCGGAGGATCCAAAATTCCCATTCGTCAATTTCCAGTGAGCCACCGCGATAGTGGTGCATCGCGGTGGCCCATTGAATCGGGCTCCAAGTTATATTTTTTTATACCGATCTAATTAAGGGTATATTGGATATTTCTCGCACCCTTATCAGTCCAAACACGAGATTTCAACCCTAATTGAGCATATTACTCATATATTCACCAAAAAATATTCAAGAACACTCTCTAGGGTTCCATATTGATAATCCAAATAAATGAAGATTCAACTGTGGGTTTTCAAAACAAATTGAAGATTTGAAATCCCCAAGCCGTGGGCATCAAGAAGCATCCTTTAAATTTCTAGATAGAGGTATGTGAGGTTTGTTCTAAAAACTACATGGGATTGAAATTGTTAAAGCATGATTTAAAGGTTTTGATGCATGTATTTTATGGAGGTTTTGAAAACTATATTATTGATTATGCATTTCGAAAGTTTTCAATGCTACTATTGCTTTGGCCTTGTGGTCTTTTCCCCTAAATTGATTTACATATATAGATGTATATGTATGAATTTGTGATTTAAGATTGTTGAGAGCATAAATTTTGAACTCCCTCTCTTGTATTGAATTAAAGATTATGGTTTTGTGATTTGAAAGATGTTTTTGCAATATCCTACCATTTAAACATAATTTGGAATTGTTGATAGGGTGTTTTTTGATATCAATATGTTTTTGTGTGTATGAGAAAGAATTGCATGTGTTTACATGTGGTTTGAAAAAAAAAAGAGATTCATTGAATTGAATTATTGAAATACTGGTCTCAAAACTTGTGTTTTGAATACAGAGATTTAAGATAGACTAATAATGGCTCAGAGATGTGTCTTGCAAGTCAATGGTATGACGATACCATATGTATTTATGCCATAATAGATTATGTTTTCAGAGCATGTTTTCAGAGACTGTATTTTTTGATAGCATTTTAAAAAAGAGGCTTAAAGAGGGTAGGTGGTTACCTGAAGAAGGCGCGAGTTCAAGCAACTCTTATCCTGAAATCGCATTTACCGATACGGGTAGATTATTATTGTACGCTGGCGACGGTCGTGTGGCGTAGTAGATTCAGAGACTCCAAACCTTGCGGCATACTTTGGTTTGGGGCTTCGCTACCGAGTTAATGGCAGTTTTCATATAGCCCATGGAAATTTTTAGAGTTGTAGGGTATACCACCTAGCGCAGAAGTAACACAGATTTCTCAGAGTTGAGATGATTTTTACAGAGTCTTTAAAATGCCCATGTGAATTCTTACTATTTGATATACTTATGAACTGTTTTAAATTGCTCTCATATATGTTGAATAATAAATAATTATTTTGGATATGCTCTGTGTACCAGTACATCTGTATTGACCCTCTCTCCCTACCTCTTAGGTTCTAAGACTCAATCTAGGGGTCCAGATAAGCAGTAGATAATTTAGATAGCTGATCAGATTGTGCAGTGGTGAGCCTTCTCTATTCCAAAAGGGTTGTCTTTTCAGATTATGTCACTTATTTCTGTTTTGGTCTACTGGGGGCCTTGTCCCAGTTTTAGAAAGTTGTCAAATTTTTATGTAATAGAGATTTCGCAGACTGAGTCAGATGTTATTTAGATGTAGTTGATTTACAGTTTCCATACTTATGTTGAATTCAGAGTTGACCATGTTTCCGTAGATGATTATGTTTCTGTATCTTCTTTTATTATATGAATGTTGTGCATGATTACCAGATAGAGAAGGGTGTTCCGGGCCTTCATGGTTTGAGATGTCCGTCACGGCCAGGCCCTAGTTCGGGTCGTGAGAATCATGCATGCAAACCTTTGCATATAGCCTACCTCACATGTATACTCAGTACATTCCATTGTACTGACGCATTTGCGCTATGGTGCTTTCTTTATATGTTACACAATAGGTTCAGAGACACGAGTTCCAGATCAATAGTAGATTCCAATTTCAGCAGTCAGAGTAGAAGTGAGTCCTCATCCTTCGAGGACATAATGATTTTCTATTATCTCATTGACTAGCTTATTAGTTGGAGTTAGTTGGGAACATGTCCCATCAACTCCTTATTCAGATTCTTCAGACAGTAGAGGCTTTCAGACTAGATGCTGACTAGATACAGACTATTATGTTTTAGACTTCAGTTTTATTTTGGGTATTCTATTTCCCCACATAGATGTTACGTTATTCAGTTATGTTCATGATCGAACCTTATGGCCTTTCAGTGTATGTTTCCGTATTATTATGTTATCTTATGCAGTACACAGATACAGATATCAATTATGGGTTAGCTTGTAGACCTTTGGAGTCATGAGCACCGTGTAGCATTTCAGTTAAGCAAATTGGGTCGTTATAAACTTGGTATCAGAGCCTAAGGTTCAATAGAGTCCTAGGAAGTCTGAAATCTGCATCTAGTAGAGTCTTGTGCATTGGTGTGTTGTGCACCACATTTATGTGCAAAAGGCTATGAGATGTTAAAGAACAGCTTCCCTTCTTTCAGTATTCATGTCGTGCCAGTGAGCATAATCACAAGTTAGTCTCTCAGTCTAATCCACTTCTTTTCTTTATTTCAGAATATGCCTCCTAAGAGAAAAAATCAGTCAGCCCCTCAGCCCAAAGAACCTTTGGGTGATCATGTTTCTCATGCAGAGTTCAAGACCGCATTTACCACTCTTGCTCAATCAGCCGCTGTCATAATGAATGGCCAACAGTTATTCCAGCCAACCCAGTGGCCAACTCAGCTACAACGAGGATTCGGGACTTCACCTGAATGAATCCTCTAACCTTCCTCGGGTCTAAGGTAGATGAAGACCCTCAGGAATTCATTGATCAAGTTCAAAAAGTAAAAAACATCATGGGGGTGACTACTGCTGAGAGTGCTGAGATAGCTGCATATTAGTTACAGGATGTGGCTCATGCTTGGTTCAAAAAGTAAAAATCCAAAAGATTATATGATGTAGGTCCTATAGAGTGGGAGGATTTTGTCACTGCATTCTTAGACAGATTCTTTCCCCATGAGCTTAGAGAAGCTAAGGTGCTAGATTTTATTAACCTCGGGCAGGGCAATATGACGGTAAAAGAGTATTCTCTAGAGTTTACTCAATTAGCCAAATATTCCCCTCATGTGGTTACAGACGGTAGAGCCAAAATGAGTAAGTTTGCTTCAGTGGTAAATGACAGCGTGGTTAATGAGTGCAGATCCGCCATGCTGAATAGTGACATAACCTTAGCCAGGTTTATGACTCATGCTCAGTAGATAGAGGAGTAGAAGATTAAGCAGAGAGAGAAACAGAATAAGAGAGCAAAGATAGGTAGTTTCAACTTCGCTCACCTAAGTCAGAAGAAGGAAACCATTCCCAGTTTCATCCTAAGTTATCAGTTCCGGCCCCCTCTACAGCCAGTGCTCCAGTTCTTAAGTTTAGAGAGGGTAACAAAGATAGAGCACTAGGCTCTAAATCCCAGGGCAGTGTTAGCAATGCCCACACCTATTCTCTTTACCAGACTTGTGGTAAGCACCATCAGGGTGTGTGTAGAGCAGGTAGTGGCATTTGTTTTGGTTGTGGCAAGCCAGTACATAGAGTTAGAGACTGTCCGTAGCCAGGTCCTCAGGGTCAACAAAATCGCTCTTCAGCTCAGTCCGATTGCCCAAATCAGCAGGGTGCCACTTCAGTGCTACTAGCAGGCAACGCCCAAATCGTCTCTATGCTCTTCAGACTTAACACGATCAGGAAAGTTCTCCTGATGTAGTTACTGGTACGTTACAGATCTTTCATGTTCATGTTTACACTTTTCTAGATCCAGGAGCTTCCTTGTCTTTCATTACTCCTTATATAGCAGTTGATTTCGAAATCAGTCCCAAAATTCTAGCAGAGCCCTTTTCAGTCTCTACCCCAGTGGGTAAAACCATCATAGCCCAGCGGGTAT
Source organism: Capsicum annuum (assembly GCF_002878395.1). Taxonomy (NCBI): domain Eukaryota; kingdom Viridiplantae; phylum Streptophyta; class Magnoliopsida; order Solanales; family Solanaceae; genus Capsicum; species Capsicum annuum. The sequence continues at coordinate 3,078,796 of NC_061122.1, read as the reverse complement.
ATAGGAACTGCCCGGTTATGATATTTCAGAAAGTCACTTCAGCAGACTTAGTCGAATTAGAGATGACTGATTTTGATGTCATTGTTGTAATGGATTGGTTTCATTCCTGCTATGCCATAGTCGACTGCAAAAATAGAATAGTTCAGTTTCAGTTCTCGAATAAACCCATCCTGGAGTGGAAGGGTAGTATATCCGCTTTTAGTGGTCAGCTTGTTTCCTAACTTCGGGCAAGGAAATTGATAGCTAAGGGATGTGTTTATCATCTAGTTCATGTTGGAGATTCTAGTTCCAAGGCTCCCAGACTCGAATCAGTCCCAGTAGTGAATGAATATTCAGATGTCTTTCCCAAAGATCTTCCAGGAATTCCTCCCGAAAGGGAATATTTAGAGCATTGATGTTCAGAACTGACTCTCTTATGAAGAGATCCCAATTGAAATCCTAGACTATCAGACCCGTAGATTGAGGAACAAAGAAATCCCTCTAGTTAAAGTTCTTTGGCAAACTCAGTCCGTAGAGGGAGCTACTTGGGAAGAAGAAACATATATGCGTACCAAGTACCCTAACCTTTTCCCCGCCAACTCAAATCAAGCTCAAGGTAACATTTCTCCTTAAGCTAACTCAGTTTCATGATTAGTGTACATCACTAACTTAGTATTCAGTCTTATGTTCATGTTCCCATGATAAACTTGGTATCAAGTACCACCGCATATTCAGTCATGCATTTATGTACCAGATCAGTCATATAGTTATGCATCAGACGTGCATTCTCATTGTGAGAAAACTTAGTTCTTCAGAACTTTCAGTTATGCATTTATGAATCAGTTACACATGCATCATATATGCATGTTCAGCTTGTCAGTCACGTCCGTCAATAGATCATGTTCCAGTTATTCATGTTCAGCTCATTATTTCCCCTCTCAGTTAGTCTCATTCAAGGAAGAATGTTCTCAAGGGGGAGATATTGTAATACCCGTGCTTTTTCTTAGCTTGAAAATTATCTCAAGGATGTTAGAACTTGCTTTGAAATCAGAATTCATTCTTATACAGGTGTTATTTCTATAATTTTCACTTCCTATCACGTGGTAAATTGAATAATCTTTCCATCGATATATAATTCACCCATATCCAACACCCGGGTGAAGAGTTAGGTCCTTTTTAGTGAGACAACATTTGACCTGAGCCTTCAATGCGTCGCGGAGATAGCTCAAATGGCAATTGTCAAATTTTAGTATCGCTCCACAATACTGGAGCATCGTGCCAAACTTTCAGGTTGTAGACAAGGTGGCAACGCAATAGCTCCGCGTTGCGCCACCATGTAATTTCCCAATTATCAATTTCCAGTGACACGACGCGATAACGCTGCGTCGCGCCAAGGGCCCAATTTGGAAAATTTTACTGAAAATTTAATGATGTGTCCAGGGTTAAAAGGGTCAACTTTCTACCCCTATTTAAACCCTTTAACACGTGATTCAACCACTTTTCACCCAAAACATATTAGTTTCTCTCAAGTTTCTCTCAAGAACAAGCTAGGATTTCTATTGGGGATTCAAATTCAGGAAGGTTTCACCATCAATCTTCACGAAATCACGATCTAAGATATGCATAGTGTTCATTCATGGGCTTCTTTCATCCATGAAGTCCAAGAATCCCTTTTCAACTACAAGTTATGGATTTTCTTCATGTGTTCATACTTTGTATGTTCTCTTTCATGTTGATAAATGAGGAATTGATTTCTATTCCATGATTTGATGATAAATTCCATGTGGGTTGATTAGTAAGGATTTACGAAATCTCATTACTAAAACCTTGTATGATGAAATTGGAAGTGAACCATGATGTTTAATTGCTATACCATGATGTTTACATATACTATGCCTGCCATATGTTTGATAAAATGCCTAAATGAAGGAAATTTGCCTAACTAGCATGATATCATGAAAATCCCCACAAATGTACAATCTTATGCGTATTATACGTTTGATGAAATGCTTCAATAAACATATTGTGGTGATTATCATGTATTCAAGAATATCAAGTCATGTCAGTTTCCTTCCATCGAGTCCTGGGGGTATTTGTACCCGAAATATTAGCTGTGTGCCTAGATCCATTTCATGTTTTCACGATACTCTCAGTCAAGCTATGAACTCTTAGACTTCAGATAGTCTTACGACTCAGGAAAAATCTCCATGATCTCATGACTCAGTTAGTTGTCAGATATCAGTAGTATTCTGTCAGCCACAAAAATTCAGTAACTCAGTCCATGCTCAGTTCAGTTCAGTAAATCATGTTCAGTGTCCATTCATATGGGAGTAGGAATTAGCACTGAGTGAACCCAAGGATAGGGACTCACCTATTATACGAGGGTGTGATTTCTAGAAACAATCCTTGCGTTCCATAACTATATAGCCAGCATAGGTTGAGACATCGTAGCCTGCTATATGAGGGTAGATGAGGTGGCTTAACCTGTTATGTGAGGGTTCCCACCATTCTCGCTAGATTTACCTATTATATGAGGGTTACTCATATGTTGTCCTTACCAGTGGTGCGGTATTAACACCCTTCCAATCAGGGCATAACCCCAGCTCAGCTATTATAGCACATTTGAGGCATGTTGGTTAGATACTACTTCCCACAGTTTCATGTTACAGAATCAGGATTGTCAGATACAGTCAATCAGTCTCAATAATAGAACTCAGATAGTTCTTCAGATTTCAGAACTGTCAAACACAGTTAACTCAGACATAGTACAGAACTTAGATAGTTTCATCAGATTTAGGACTGTCAGACACAGTCACCCATGTTATCTGTTATATTCAGATACTGTTATTCATGTTATCAGTTATGTCATGTTATCAGTATCCAGACTCAGTAGTCATGATACCATGGTATCAGTATCATATTATCACGTTGTTAGTTATAGTTGCGTATTTATGTATGCATTCTCACATTCATGTTAAACAGTCAGTTAGTATTGATCATGCATGCAAACCCTTGCATATAGCCTACCTCACATGTATACTCAGTACATTCCATTGTACTGACGTATTTGCGCTATGGTGCTTTCTTTTTATGTTACACCATAGGTTCAGAGACATGAGTTCCAGATCAGCAGTAGATTCCAGTTTCAGCAGTCAGAGTAGAAGTGAGTCCTCATCCTTCGAGGACATAATGATTTTCTATTACCTCATTGACTAGCTTATTAGTTGGAGTTAGTTGGGGCCATGTCCCATCAACTCCTTATTCAGATTCTTCAGATAGTAGAGGCTTTCAGACTAGATGCAGACTAGATACAGACTATCATGTTTTAGACTTCAGTTTTGTTTTGGGTATTCTATTACCCCACACAGATGTTACGTTATTCAGTTATGTTCATGATCGAACCTTATGGCATTTCAGTGCATGTTTTCGTATTAATATGTTATCTTATGCAGTATACAGGTACATATATCAGTCATGAGTTAGCTTGTGGGGTCATGAGCACCGTGTAGCGTTCCGGTTCAGCAAATCGGGTCGTTACAAAAGCCATGAACAACACCAAGAATGCTTCTAAGAAAATATTTAAAAACTACATTTAACAGAATGATATGATAAACCCCCAAAACGTGAACACATAAACTTCTTGCTCAACAAGGTTTAAAAAGAAAGTTAAAATTAGTGATTATCTATAGTCTTATGAATCTCAACTGTAAATTTCAATATACAACAGGATATTATATTCACAATCAGTATCATTTATCACTCAAAGTGCGAAATTCATTTAGAATCTCATAAGGCTCTCTCAATTGAATGAAGACATATGACTGAATGTGTTACGACTAAAGTTAAATCATGATTAAAATATAAAATGTAACAAATATTTATATTGTATTTATGAATAAGACATAAATAATTATAATATATATATCAGTTTGGTTTGGTTATTTTGTCAGTTATTTTAGAGTAAAATCAAACCAAACCAAACCAAGATAGTATTGTTTTTTTAAGATTCAAAATCAAACCAAACCAAACCAAACCAACTATCGAATTTTTTAATCGGTTTGGTTTGGATCGCGGTTCGCTTTGGTTAAAAACCAAACCATGAACACCCCTAATTACATTGGAGGAATTTCACTCATTGTTTTTACCCATCCACGCCTGACCCAACTAAAAAAAATATTCAATCCCTATTTATTCAGTCATCTCCGCGTGGTCCAGATGATGATCTTATTTAGTCGAACCTCTCTATAACAACGTCATTTGTCTTGTTGAGAGGGGTAGAAAGGATGGGTGAGGTAAAATTTAAAAACCACGTGACCTTTTGGAATAAAAAACCAGTCTTAGGATTTTATTTTTAGTTCAGTAAATACAGGTTTGTTAATGAAAAGAATATATATGCCTCATTTGTTGAACACTAGAAGTATATATGCACTATTTTTTTAACGAGAGATATCTGTTTAAAATCACAAAGTTGTTAATAATAGACTTGCTTGTCACCGAAGCAGACTACACTAACTTTTTCTTTGTGCAGAAGGAAGTGAAAACAAAAGAATCAATTTATTTAGGTACTTGTATAAAAATATATTTTTATATATGACTTATACTTGTATAAAAATATATCAATGATGTATAAAAGTGTATAGACGTGTCTAGGTACAAAGACAAAAACATCTTCAGTGATTTGTAGTCTAAATTTTTGTTCAAAAATCTCTACGAAACAACTCTAAATGTTGCATTACATACAATCTTCTTAAACGATTTCCAACAAGTCTAAGCAACAACCACAAGTATCCACATTGAAAACTTGTGTGCTCTTGATAATGCATTTAAAAGTTTTGTTCAGAGCATCAGAGTATGATTTATCCAGTGAAAAACTTGTCATTGCTGAAGATCTCTTCATGTGGAAAATCAATCTTCAAGAAATGTTGCAGATGAAATCCTCAATTAGAAGTCGTAAAGAGGTGTAAGATGATCCACCTTCTTCCATGGCTATTCTGCTCTTCTCTTGCATTTCCTTTACCCTTTTCCTCAATTCATTCTCTTCACCATTCTCCATAAGCTTCTGTATGGCGCCTTCAACCTCCTCGGCACTAACTATGACAACTGGATTTTTCCCCTCGAAGTCCTTAACGTAGTCCATCCAAATCTCTACTGCCAACCCCAATTCTTTAACCAACAAAAATGCATTCATCTGTTGTTCAGCATACAAGGGCCAAGCAGCAATAGGCACCCCACAACACACGCCCTCCAACGTCGAATTCCACCCACAATGCGACACGAACGCGCCCACAGCAGAATGTGAAAGCACAGTCACTTGTGGTGCCCATCCGACCACTTTCCCAATTCCTTTTGTCCTGTCCAAGAACCCTTCCGTCAGCACTTCCTCGAAGTTGTCATAATCGCTTGGCATCTCTATTTTCCCCTTTGGTGGAGGCCTTCGTAAGGACCACAAGAACCGGTGGCCACTGCGCTCTAGTGCTACTGCTATTTCTTTTACCTGCTCAGGTTCAAAGCTTCCAATGGTTCCAAAGCACAAGAATACTACAGATGAGTTTGGCTGCTCATCCAACCACTTGATGATACTTTCTGTTTCTTGCTTTTTGTTACTGTCATCTGAATTGACTACAGGATGAATCGGGTAAATCGGAGGAGCAATTTTAGAATCGGAGAGTGATTGCAAAGCAAAAGGTTCAAGCTCTGCGAAGGTATTGATAACGATACCTTTCGTCTCTTTAAAACGACGAATGCCATCGAAGTACAAAATCGAGCTAGGCGTAACTGATTTAGCTGGCTTAGGTAAAATTTTAGCAGGATATGGATTTTTAAATCCAAGAATCGGCAATTCTTCATCAGACTCGGAATAGTCATAATCGGAGGTGTTCCTCAGTGCTTCGAAATGAAGGGACAATGCAAGAAAAGCAGCAGCGGAGGTAAAGTAAATATAACTAGGAACACCAAATTCATTAGCTACGTCAATCATTGAGATGCAGAACATGTCAAGGACAAAGCCAGCAAGTCGTGTAGAGCCAAGTTTATTGCGAACAAATTCATTTACCTTGTGTTTATGGCCATCGATGAAATCGTACAAGAATCTGTCCTTGTTAGACAACAGTTCAGCAGCTGTTTTGGGGTCAATTGAAACATCAACGAAGCGCAAGCGGGAGTGAGAAGAGAGTGATTGGAGATAACGTTGAACGCCGAAATCGGCGGGATGTTTCATGATGAGGAAGGAAATGCAGAGACATTCACCTGCATCAAGTATGTGTTTGGCAAATTCGATGGCGGGGGCAACATGACCCAATCCCGCAGATGGAATGAAAACCAGCTCTGCATTTTTCTCCATAGCTTTGTGCTTGGCAAGAGTTAAAAATGTGTAGTTTATTTATAGTCTTTGAACTTCAAGTTGTGAGGAGCAAAAAGGAAACACGTGGGTTAAGGTTATTCACTTCAAATGTACACATGGGATAATTGTACAAACATCCACTAACGTTCATTCAATTTCAAAGCAAGACAAACTCCCTATGTTTTTTTATGAAAACATTCCTCTGCTTTTGAACTACTCCCATCATTTCTTTTTATTTTCTTCATTTGGTTATCCTTATATTATTAAATACTTGCTTCTTTGATCCTTTTAAAATAGTTTGAACAAAATCTTACATTTATGTCTCTATTCAATAAATGTAATCATTATTGATTTGAAAATAACTATAAAATTTAATTAGTAATATATTGATAAAATTGCTTTTAATTTTATAGGAGTATCAGATTTATTAAGGGATGTGGTCAACCTAAATAGAATAAGTAAAAAAGAAGAGAAAGAAGTATTGGACTAACAATAACATACTAACTATTTCTAGTGAGATCTACACTCACTAGTATATTTCTAGATTCAGGTGCAATTTTGTGAGGTATAACTTTTGTTATATTTTACATCTTATTTGAGTTGTCACCTGAATTTTGTTGATCTGACCCTAAAAGTTTTGCGGTGCGACTCATGTTTGTGATTTTCAATGGAGTCACCACTGATCTTGATGGGGGTGCTGGGGCGAATCCCCCACGATATGAACCTTTATGTTTTTGGGCCTAGGACCTATTTGTACGCACTTATTATATAAGTGCGATTTAGTGGGCTGTTTCGGATCATTCTTATACACACGAAATTAAGACTATTGTCTCCAACATTGTACTCTCTCTCTCTTATAGTGAATTCCTCTGCCTCTGCCCGTATTTTTTTCCGCAAGAATTTTCACGTAAATCTGTATGTTTTTGTTTTTCTTTTACTTGTGGTTTGCTTATAATTTTCGACCCGATCATAACAAACTGATATCAGATCTAGATCGATTGTTTTCTCAGGGATGACAACCATGAAGTATGATATTTAGCTGTTGGATTGCAACACCAGATTCTCACTATGGCAATTTAAGATGCGGGTTGTGCTCGTGCAAATGCATTTGGATGATACTCTATTAGGGTTTGATAAGACGACGAATGAGGACAAACGATGTAAGACTTGGAAGGCTCTATATCTCAGATCCACCTTCATTTATCCAATTAGATTCTACAGGATGTTTTGAAGGAAACCACTGCCGCTGCGTTGTGGTTGAAACTGGAGTCATTATGTATGAAGAAGAGCCTAACAAGTAAGTTTCATCTCAAACGACAACTTTATTCCCATAGCATGTCTGAGGGTGCGTCCTTGGAGGATTACCTATCCGTCTTTAAGGAAATCGTCTCTGATTTAGAGACTTGATCTGGAGGTTAAGTATGATGAGGAAGATCTAGGGTTGATTTTAGTATGTTCGCTGCCTGCATCGTACATGAGATACGATTTTATATAGTCAGGATACCATGACCATAGATGAAGTCTATAATGCGTTGTTCTCTAAGGAGAAGAAGAAACATCTTGTGAATGAGTTGGAGACTCAAGGAGATGGTCTCATTGTTTGAGGAAGGACTCGTGAGATGAACTCTGGAGGTGATGATGGGAATAGATCAAAATCCAAAAATAAAAACAAAATCTATAATTACTTCAAGAAGAAGGGTCATATCAAATCCTAGTGTTATAAGTTACAGAATAAAGAGAAAAGAAAAGACCCAAAATTGAAGAAAAAACCAACCAGAGAAGTCTGGTGAAGCCAGTTTTGTTGAGGATGGTGATAGTAATGGAGAACTCTGGGTCGTTTCTGATGGTAACTCCAAACCCTGTGAGGATTTGATTCTTGATTTAGCTTGCACGTTTCATATGTATCATAATCGGGATTAGTTTACAACATATGAAACAGTTTCTAAAGGTGTTGTATTGATGGAAAATAACACACCTTGTAAGATAGATAGTATTGGAACAATCAGGATCAAGATGTTTGATGGGGTTGTGAGGACACTTGGTGATGTGCGGTCTGTTCCTGACTTGAAGAAAAATCTTATTTCCTTGAGTACCCTTGATTCGAACAGATATAAGTACACTAGTGAAGGTAGAGTCCTGAAGGTTTTCAATGGTGCCCTTGTTGTAATAAAGGGACAGAGAAAGACTGCTGATTTGTACGTTTTGCAAGGCTCTACGTTTACAGGTGATGCTGTTGTTTCTACCTCCTCTCTATTAGATAGTGACATTGCTAAACTTTGGCATATGCATTTGGGGCATATGAGTGAAAACAGGATAGCTGAACTAAGCAGGAGAAGACTTCTTGATGGCTAGAGTATTACCAAATTGGAGACTGTGAGCACTAAGTTTTTGGGAAGTAGAAGAGAGTCAGATTCACTAAAGACATACATTCAACTAAAGACATACTTGATTACATTCATTCTGATCTCTGGGGTCCTTCAAGAGTACCTTTTAGAGGAGGTGCTAACTACTTGTTGACTATTATTGATGAATATTCCAAAAAAATTTGGGTATTCTTTCTGAAGCAAAAGAATGGCGTGTTGCCTACTTTTAAGGAGTGGAAGACTATGATTGAAAAGCAAACAGGAAAGCAGGTAAAACGCCTTCAGACTGATAATGGTTTAGAGTTCTGTTCTAATGAATTTAATGTTTTGTGCAATTCAGAAGAAATTATGAGCCAATTAACAGTTCGTCATACTCCGCAGCAGAATAGTGTGGTCGAACGAATGAATAAAACTATAACGGAGAAGGTGTATTGTATGCTATCTTATGTTGGTTTACCGAAGTCTTTTTGGGCCAAAGCTGTTTCCACAGCTTGTCTTCTTATTAACCGCTCTTCCTTAGTCGCGATTGATAAAAAGACTCTACCAGAGGTATGGTCTGGTACTTTTACTAGTTATTCTGATTTGAGGATATTTGGATGTCCTGCTTATGCTCATATTGATAATGGGAAATTGGAACCTAGATCTGTGAAGTGCTTATTTATGGGTTATAAGCCTGGTGTTAAAGGTTATAAGCTTTGGTGTCCAGAAAGCAGAAAAGTTATAATTAGCAGGGATGTTGTGTTTGATGAAATGACCATTCTTCAGGCTTTCTCTGAATCAAGTGCTTCGCCCTCAGATGAGCTTAGTGACATGAATCAGCAAAAGTCAAGCACCTATATTGAATTATGGATTGGAGCAGAGTCTACACAGATGCCTACTTCTCAGTCTAGCCAGGAGATACAGAGTGATATTATTTCTTCTTCACCACCAGTGGCGCCACAATATTCTATTGCTAAAGACAGGCCTAGGAGAGATATTAGACCTCCTCAGAAGTATACTGAAGCTAATTTGGTTGCTTATGCATTGAATGTAGCAGAAGGTATTGATTCCGGTGAAGAACCTTCTTCTTATTAAGAGCCAGTTAGTTGTGATAATTTCGGCCGATGGATGATTGCTATGCAGGAGAAGATGGAATCACTTCATGAGAATGTCATATGGGATCTGATGAGATTTCCTAAAGATAATAAAGTTATTCGTTGCAAGTGGGTATTTAAAAATAAAGAAGGAATATCGAGAGCTGAAGATGCTAGGTACAAAGCAAGACTAGTTGCTAAAGGTTACAGTCAGGTTCTAAGTGTTGACTTCACAGATGTGTTTTCTCCAATTGTAAAATATAGCGATTCGAGCCTTGCTTGGTATTGTGGCTATGCATAATATTAAGCTTGAGCATCTGGATGTCAAAACTGCATTCTTACATGGAGAACTTGAGGAGGACATCTATATGCAACGACCAGAGGGCTTTGTAGTTTCAGGAAAGAAGGACTATGTATTCTTGCTGAAAAAGTCTCTTTATGGCTTAAAACAGTTGCCCAGATAGTTGTATAAGAGGTTTGACTCTTTTATGACCTCTCATATATTTCGAAGGAGTAGTTATTATGATAGCTGTGTCTACTTCAAGTAGGTAAGTTATGGTTCATTCGTATATCTTCTCTTGTATGTTGTGTCACACTCCCTTTTTCGTACTCCAAAAGATTTAGTTTTAAGTTTCGAAATGGTTTTTATTATTAAAGTGACAAAAGATGAAAATTTGTTTCGAAAATGATACATTTTGTTCAAAACTCAGAGTCGCCACTTGGCATAAATCGGGTGTGCCAAGTCACCCGTGGATATCCTTTTTCAAAAATGGTTTTGACTCCATAGAACTGATCCGCAAACAAAGATTCCGGCTAAGGAATTCCGTTGACCGAGGGGAAGGTGTTAGGCACCCCTCGATCCCGTGGTTCGACCACGGTTGCTTGGTGAAGTATATCGGCTAATTTGACACTACAAATGCATAAACCACACAAAGCACGCAAAAATAATCAATCACACAAACAAAACAAAACAATCCAAAATTCAAAACCAAAACAATGTCCAGTCCAAATTATACAGTCCAAGAATAAATAATGCGGAAATATAAATCTATTCTACCCTAGACTAATCCTATACTACGCTCCACCGCTTCACCTGATGCCTCGGGCCTTCACCACGAACATTTTCCAAGTACAAGGTACTTCGGGGCATTTCCCAGATAAATCAATACAAATCCTTCGAAGCATTCCCCGACCAAATGAATACATTTTTAGTGCGAGAAAATCAAATTATTCAACAAAATTTCAAACATTCCATGGAATTTCCAACATTCAACCAAAGCTGTCAATTCTAAACATTCCACGAAAACAATTATTCCTAAATTCGCCTACCCAGCCTATATTCGCCTATCCAATTAGCGACCTAAAACAGTGATACTATCGAGTTCACCAACATTATTCATGTTTATTCCAAGTTGAACAAAAAGTACCAATAAAATCATCATTAACCCAAATTCATCATTTTATCAATCTCGTAATTCCACCCCAATTTTCCTTTTATCAACCTATTAAAACATGATCAAACTCATTCCTCAAACCAACATAGCTGAATCACAAACGTCATGATCAACGTCAACAAAAATCCAGCAAAACATAATAACACCACACATATTCACAACTCATTCAACACACCAAGATAGATAAAAAGAGAGCGGGTTAAGAAATGGACCTTTCGACATTCTGATCTTTGTTGATAATAAGAAAACCCAAACTTGGAATTTCGAATAGAACCTCAACGGCGACGAATTCAACTTGAATAGAAAAATAGCAATCTGAACTGAAGCCTCAAACGACCTGACGGAAGACCGAATCTTATGTAATCTGAGTTCCGATAAACTCAAATGGGACAGTAAACAAAAAATGCCATAATAGATTCCAGCGAACCTCACTGTTTCAAGCTGGATTCAGCTACAAATTAGTGAAAAATGGAAAAATATTGAAAATTTTGAACCGGGCTCGTTGAAAGAACAAAACCGGGCAAACGTTACGGAGAATTCCAGCTAAGTAATCGCCGAAACAGCGACCAAACCCACCAACCCATTTCCGAGTAACCCGAAACCAATTCCGTTTTCTTCTCTGTTTCAAACTTCAACCTCAAATCCCTCTCTCTTTTTTTCGTTCAGCTTACTATCTCCCCAATCTGGACTTTTTCAATGTGTGCATGTGAGCTTGTGGCTGTGTGTATGTGGGTGTATGGTCTTGAATCAAAAGGAAGAAGATAAGTGTCTCTTTTTTATTTAGTATCTGATGTGTTGTATTCAATTTCTTGGAGAAGAAAAAGAAAAATCAAGTTCATCCATG
>NC_061122.1:3051079-3063743 GCF_002878395.1 Capsicum annuum | reverse complement strand
GAGTGAAGCCTGACCAAGTAACTATGTTAAGTATTATCTCAGCCTGTGCTAACCTCGGTGCATTGGATCAAGCAAAAAGAATAGTCGAGATGTGCTTAAGCTTGGATGGACAGAGTTGCCCGGTGCTTGGGGGTGGGATGTGGGGTGTGGCTAGAATAGCCGAGATGTGCTTAAGTTCCGCAGACAAAGTTACCCGATACTTGTGATGTGCTCAAGTTCGGAGGACAAAGTTACCCAGTACTTGTGGGTTGTGGGTGGAATAGTCGAGATGTACTTAAATTTGGATGGACAGTGTTACCTAGTGCTTGGGTGTGGGGTGTGGCTAGAATAGCCGAGATGTGCTTAAGTTCGGTAGGCAAAGTTACCCGGTACTTGTGGGTTGTGTGTGGAATAGTCAAGATTTGTTGACCTTGCCCAAACACCACCATTTCAAGAAAACAACATGGAAAATTCCTGGATTGCAAAAACACCAAGACTCTTGTATGAGTGAGGAATCGGATTACCAAAAATACTGAATCTTTATTTTAGAAACGAGACTGAGAGTTACTTTTCCCGCCTTAAACTAGTGGTGCCCTGGCTAGCTTTTGCCATTGCACCTTGACTATTTCTTTGGCACTTGTAAACTATCGATCAAGGTTTTAAGAGAATAGAAAAAAATCGCCTAAATCTAAGATTTGAACCTAGTCTCCTATGGTTTTTGCCGCACGTTCATTAACAGATAGGCCACATCCTTGGGTAGGAAAGGAATAAAACAGTCCCTAGGCAAAGTACTTAGACAAGGGCATTTGGAATTGGCTGCAATCTGAGGAAAAGGTAACTCTACCTATTTTATCTTCACCAAAATTTTAGGTCGTCGGTCTTGGTGAGCTGATAATTCTTCTTTTTAACTGCTTTTAGGTGAGCTGAGTTATGGTCCATTTCCTCTATTGGTAATATATATATATATATATATATATATAAGAGAATTAACCTGAAATCTAATTGATAATAATGTAAGTGTTAGGTATCGGAAATGTAGTAGTAAAGCTGTGGAACGGCTTCTGAGAGAGTGAATATTTCTGAATGCTGGTAGAACTTTTCTCCTTATTGTGTAGCTATAGACGTCGGCTGAGAAGCTTATTAGCAGCAAAAGACACCGTGATTCTCATGTGGGTTGTTTGACTTTTCCTTTCCAATAACAAATCTGTATGATCCTCGGTATTCTTGAAGTATTTATGGAAAGGTATTCTTGCTCTAAAGAATGCAATTCATCGATATTGGAGGTTTACTTGCCTTTGTGTTCTTGTTTATTTTATGCAGATTACTTCTGGCGTTGTATGATGCCTCCTGAGATTACTGATCTACCTGACAATGCTGTCAATGCTATTCTGATGTGTTTGCCTTTCCGAGATGCTGTGAGGACAAGCATGATATCGAAGAATTGGAGGTACAAGTGGTGCAAACTTCCACAGTTGATGCTCGATGATGAACTTTGGAAGACGACAGATAACTTACTATCCCCTTCTATTAAGTTCACAACCATTATGTACAACATTTTGACTCTTCATCCTGGACCGATTACTAATTTTACCCTTTCCATGTCTAAACTAAAAAAGTATCCTAAGATTAGCAACTTGATGCATTTCCTCTCCAGGAAGGGCATTCTGCATCTCGTTCTTCGATTTTCAGAGTGGAATCGACTCAAACTGCCTCCTCCATTTTTCACATGTTTGCAGTTGAGGCACTTGACCCTCGAAAATTGTCTAATATGTCCTCCACCAGACTTCAAAGGATTCGACATGTTAATCAGCCTGGAACTATGTAATGTCTCTGTTTCTTCCAAAGCACTAGAAAGTTTAATCTCTTCTAGCCCGTTGCTTGAGAAGCTGGTGTTGAATATCTTCGATTCTGTAAACCACCTTCAAATTATAGCTCCCAATTTGAGATCCTTCGAATTCGTAGGCTGTATAAAATTTATCTCCTTAAAAAATACTCCGCATCTTGCTAAACTCTCTCTTTTGTATGGAGAATCTTTTGAGGAATCAGAAAAATGTGCTCTCGACACATTTTTTCAGTCGGTCCTTGCTCTCGAGTATCTCCGCTTGGAATGTGGAAGTGTCCAGGTAATGCTGATGCATTTTCATTAAATATTGGTTATTGGTATATTGCGTTTTCATCTTCTGGGCTTCTGATGTACCAAGAAGGCTTTCCTCTACTCTTAACTATCTTAACGGTCTTTACGTATCACTGGATGAATTTGCTGATCTTTCATGCGCTCTTTGCTTGATACGAAGCTCCCCATGTTTACAAAATCTTGAAATGAAGGTTATTCATGATGTTTATATTTTTCTTCTTCTTTTGTATCTGTTCATACGTGATGGCGACTTATTTCCGTACTCATTAGATAATCTTCTTAATGTTTCTTAGGTATCTATAGAAGAATCGGATGATGAAGTTGCTGAAGTTTCTACGAGCTTCTCAGATGTGACATTGAACTTCCTTAATACGGTCAAGGTTGTAGGAATAATAGGGACAAAGCTCGACATGAAGCTTATCAAGCTTCTATTGGCCAAATCTCCGGTGCTGGTGAGACCTACAATGCGTAGACAAAGAAAAAGGTGTCGACATACTTGCAGAGTTAACAACATTCCCGCGAGCATCACGTACAGCTGAAGTTGCGTGTCAACTAGACAAGAAACCGAATTGAGTCGGGATGTGCTTTTCGGGGTATGTTTGTTCTGTACTTTTTGTGTAATGACTCGGTTTTGGATCGTAACCCTAGTTTACTAGTTTACGTAGCTTTGTGACCTCCTGATTACATGATTATATTTCTACTAAAGGTTACTCTTATCTTCAAAATAGCTTGTCAATAATTTCAAAGCCCCTCTGAATTAATTTGTTGTTGGAATAGAGCATGGGATCCAAAAGTTCGAAAACAATGGCAACTATTGTGTTAAATTGGGATTCTTTCACTTTTGATCATTGAAAAAACTTATTTTATCCCATGTTTGGTGTGATGTATTAGGGATTAGTAGTTCCGGGATAAAATAAAGGATTATTTTATTCCATATTTGGTTGGAGGTATTAGTTAATACCGGGATTAACTTATCCCACCATTTACACCATAGTGATGTTATCCCATGTGCATGGTGGGATAAGTTATCCCGGATAATCTCGGGATAACTAATCCATCCTGGGATCGGGATAATTAATCTCGGATAATCCCGGGATAACTAATCAGGTGTTCGTTAGGCTAGGGGGAGGGGTTGTAAAGCGTTTCTACCAAAAGTGACTCTATACTCACAACTCTAACTTGAGACTTTTGATTAAAAATAGATGAATACTTATCACAACCTTTGACGGTAAAGTTTCCTTCCTAATCAACGAAAGGATTTAAACCTATGAATTCCTTGATATTGTTCGCATAACATGATGAATTTTGTTTTCAATATCATCATTTATTTACTTGATAACACAAAAGAAACATCATTTTTTCGAGAGTTTCACAATTCAACTATCGGTTATTCCCTTTTCTTACCTGAACCATATGCATAACCATCGGTGATTTCCTCTTTGGTTGGGAAAGAGTCACCCGAAATTAGTTATTTCGGGATAATCCGAGACCAGTTATCCCACCATGTGTATGAGATAAAACATCCCATCACTATGGTGTAAATGGTGGGATAAGTAATTCCAGTACTAACTAATCCTCCAAATCAAACATGAGATAAAATAATACTTCATTTTATTCCAGGACTATTTATCCCTTATACCTCACGCCAAACGACCCCTAAGTGCTTCAAACTTGCTATAAAGAATTGACTAAAGGAGAATCAACACATTGTGACCCACAACACAAAATTGAAATAGACCACCATAGTTCTTTGTGATTTGTTACTTGTTTAGTTTTTTCTATTATGATTAGATTTTACCAAATTAATCAATAATTTTGGTCTTTTTTCATTTTTTGATTGATATATATACACACGCAACTTTTAAAGTAACAACTTTAAAAAATTGTAAGTGATTCTTTGAGAATCCTCATTCTTTTTCTGAACTGTATGCATAGCGAGTAACAACTTTAAAAAATTGTAAGTGCTTCTTTGAGAATCCTCGTTCCTTTTTTGAACTGCATGCATAGCGAGAGCTTTAGTACATCAAACTATTGTCCAAGATTTATATTAGGTGCAAACTTGATCCAATTTTGTATTTCTTGTTTGACAAGAATTGAAATTTCTTTGTTGTGGTTTGTGCGTCATAAGGTATTTGGAGAAAAAAGTTTGAAAGCATAGTCCATATCATTTTCCTACCTCTCTTTTTTCTTTGTATCCGCATTAGAGCTCACTAATTTAGATTTGTGTTGAATAAAGCCCATAGGATCAGCGCTTTCTACCCAGAATTTTTTCATATTCAGGACTAGTGGCTACCTCAATTTGGCTTTTTATCTTTTTTTTCTTTCAAAGCAAATGATTCAATAGTCATGATGTAACAATTTGAATTCAGTAATTGTTATACTTATTATATTATATACCATGTAAATTAAAAGTTATTGTATGAATCATAAATTTTAAATTCTGAATATGCCTTGGATTAATCTTACACCTTTCAAGTTTCAATCAACGTTTGAAGATGTGATTTTCCATTGATTTCTTTTTACATTTCTTTTTGTAACTTATAAATATTTATTATTCACTCGATAAAAGTAACTATATTTGTTCCTTGTTAGTTAAAATTTCATTTTCAAAATTTAAAAAAAAACATGTATCATCACGATCTTTAAGGAAAGCCTTGTAGTAATTATTAATTGTTGTCATGTGATTAGAAGGTCATAATTTTAATCAATGAAAATAATCATATAATGTCAGACTAAGTATAATATATTCTTATGATTCAGTTCTTTTTCAAACCACATACATAACGACCGTTTTAACGCACCAAAATTTTTTTTCTAACGTGTCTATCATGTTATTATCAAACCAAAACTCACTCCCATTTTCTTAATTAAAATTTCTTGGCACCCAAGTGACCACGTCCCACTTTCATTGTCATCTTCCTCTTACCTTTTTTTTAATTCTTGTGAAGAAAGATATTGGAGGCCACCTCAATTTGACTTTCAACTTTTTTGCTTCACAACTTGAATAAAGTATTTACTATAGTATCATATTATATTACTTTCTTTATTTTAATCTATTTACTATCATTTTTAAAAAATATTTACTTTAAATAAAATGTCTCTTTCTTTTCTTATCATTTCTTTAATTTAAACTTTTTACGTAACTTAAGATCATAAAATTAAAAATATTTTTATATATTTAATTTAATATCACAATATTCAAAGTTTTAATTTTTTAAAATTCCTATTAGATCAAACTAAGCAAAACACTTGACATATCTAAAAATGAGAAGTTACTTTAAAAATTCTTAAATTCATCTTCAATTAATTTGCACCTTTCTATTATGCATAGGTTTGAAACCACCCCCAACGCCCCACCCACCCACCCCAAAAAAAAGATAACTTTATGGGTTAAAAAGTCACAAGAAAGTTGGACTTGGGTACCAAGAAAACATTTTTTTAAAAAGAAGTTAATGGATATGTTATCAAACTTTTTTGGTCCCACCAATAATTCCATCTATAAATTAACTCAAAACTTCTTTCACATATTCAAGAATCACTAGCCTTCTTCACTCAAAACCATTTTACAAATTTTCTTTTCTTTTGATTAAAATTGCCATGAATCTACAACAAACTACATATTTTCTTTCAAAACTTCCAATTTTGGGATGTTTTATCAACACCATTTTCAAATTTCTTTGTCATGAGAGCAATGATACACAATTACTTGACAGGGAAATCAATGATGATACGGCAAATGCTAGTAATATAGCAGCTCAAAAGCATTTTCAACAAGTTCAACACATCAAAGGTGCTTGAGATTATCAAGTACAAGTAGTGCTCCTGGTTTTTGGCCCCGCTTAATAATTTTTTTAGAAAAAATGATCTTTATTGTCCATCAGACATTAATTAGTTTTGTCTATGAGATATGAGTACAGAGACATTTCAATACAGTAAACCTACTCAATTGGTCGCAAGTTTTGCTTTGTAGTTGCTTAATTCCATCAGTAATATCTTCAAGTGGTACAAACTCGTCTCATAATAAGCAAAACTAAAATATATACGTACGTTATGACTAGAACTTATGTATGATAAGAAACGAATGTCATTTTTTAAAAAGATTTTGTCAAGCGGGATCAAAAATTCAATATCGCCCTATGACGGTTGTTTTTTCTTTTTTGCATTTTCTTCAATTTTAAAAGCATATATGTATCTGTAGTGTAAAATCATATAGTATAAATAGTTTTTCTGTTCTTCATTTTCTATTTTTTCTCTTAGGTTATTTGTCGCTACTGATAATTATTAGATGGTATTAAATATTATTGTAGTACAATTTTGTCTAATAAGCTTATGAATTTGATCATTGTACGTTTAGATCTGTTCAGATTTCGGTTCAAACTGTTAATCCAAATCGATAATTTGTTTATCGGGTTAATGGATCGGTTATTTTAATTATTGGATCGTGTGTCGGGTTTATAATTTCTATTAGTATTGTTTGTTTAATCGGGCCACCCGATAACCCGATAAAATTGACACCCACTGGCCCAAGTCCACCGATTATATTATGGGTAAAATTCAGAAATAACATACTTATCTCCTTAATTATGAGTTTCATGGCAATAGTTTCATAATTACATAATATAACAAGTTGCATTTTATATTTTTACAAACTGTTGCTACAAAATACAAATACATATGATTTTTACTACCCTTATGATCGATATGTATTTTGTATTTTTGCAAACTGTTGCTACAAAAATACAAATACATACAAATACATATGCTACAAAATGTAATTTGATAAAAGCTTTGCTATTTTTTGTAACTTAATACTTAAGGATGCTAATTTATGTATTTTTTCCTTATATTATTTATATTATTATTCACAATAGGAATTAGGGTATTAGGGTTTATGACTTTATTCATTATTTCCACATCGATTATACTCCCTCCGTCCCATTTTACTCGTCTCAAATTGGGATGACACAACTATTAAGAAAAATAATAAAACAAGTACCGGGTAACTTTGTCCACTGAACTTAAGCACATCTCGGCTATTCTAGCCACACTCCACCCCCAAGCACCGGGTAACTCTGTCCATCCAAGCTTAAGCACATCTTGACTATTCCACCCACAACCCACAAGTACGCGGTAACTTTGTCCACCGAACTTAAGCACATCTTGACTATTCTAGCTACACCCCACACCAAAGCACCGGGTAACTCTGTCCATCCAAGCTTAAGCATATCTTGACTATTCCACCCACAACCCACAAGTACCGGGTAACTTTGTCCACCGAACTTAAGCACATCTCGGCTATTCTAGCCTCAAACCACACCCCACCGCCAAGCACCAGGTAACACTGTCCATCCAAGCTTAAGCACATCTTGACTACTCCATCCCACAACCCACAAGTACCGGGTAACATTGTGCACCTAACTTAAGCACATCTCGACTATTCCACCCACCACCCCACAACACCCAATCCCCAAGTACTAGGTAACTCTATCTACCAATCAACTATTCCACCAACAACCCCACAACCCAAAAGTACCAGGTAACTCAGTCTACCAATCAGATTATTACACCCACAAGTATCAGGTAAATCTATCCACTCGAGCTTAGACAAGAAATCAACACAAGCACAAAGCCAACTGAACCAATAACAAAAAGATAAAAGACTTATTTTTTGATATAAAAAACACAATAAACACATAAATAATAGAAAAAAGTTTTAATTTTACCAAGCAAGAAGATTGCTAATGATTTCAAAATCCAACAAGAGATTGAACCTTTGCCTAACTCTTTGTGTCTTTGTCAGAAACCCTTGTTTAGTACTTTGTCAGAAAACTCTTCAGTATATTTTTGTTCTTTTATTCAAGTACTGAGAGAGAGAAATCTAAGAAGTGAATTTAGTTTTAAGGCACGTGTTCAATGCAAATTTTGGTGGCAAATTCAGTGCTAATCAATGCAAAGTCACCAAATGGGCCAAAATTGTAATCCACAAAAAGAATTGGTAAATTTGCACTTTTACCTTCATATTTTGTGGTCATAATAAATTTTAAAAATTCAATTTTCTTTCTTAAATTTTAATAAATTCTAAAATATTATTGAGATTTTTAAAATTTAAAATGTAAAAAAAAGGGTTGTTTCAGTTAATAAGTAAATATTTAAATATTAAATTTATATATTTAGACACCTCAACTCATTTTTACTATATTAGTTGAACACTCAAACCTACAAATATAATCATTCAAATATTTTTAAAATTTATGTATCACGTTAGTATAGGATGTCCATGAAAACACAATTAAAATAAGTTGAAATATTTAATTATCAAATTAAGATCAAATTGAAACTGAGATTTATTGATGTATACTCTTAAAGTGAGATCAAATTTAAAAGTTTGTTTACGTATATGTCAAATAAACGAATAAGAAGTGAGCTAGAAACCATCGAAGTCTCAAGTTCAAAATTCAACATAAACTAAAACACAAGGTAATTTTTCTTTTTGTGTTATTTTTTATATTAATTTTAGTGGATAAAAATATTTAATACCTATTATTAATAAAAAAATAACATATATCTTTCGAAATTAATTTGGATGTGCAAAAGTTGATTCCACGACCACGATTATTAAAATTTTAAAAAAAAGGATTTGGACCTTTTCTTTTCCTTCTACTATTAGTCTATTACAATGTCACCTTTTTAGCTCACTACAACTTTCACTCTTAGTACTCTTATTAAAATCCAAATTGCTTAGCCATAATCCCTCCATCTTAAGTACTCATAAAGGTATAATTCTACTTTCATCTCCTTTTAATTATTGTTTTTGAGTTATAGGATCTTTAGACCTTGCAAAACTCTAACAGTAAAACTACTAATTTGTTGCTTAAATTTAGTGCACTCTGTTGAAACAACTTCTTTAGCTAATTTTATGTGTTACTTCTTTTTGTTAACAGCCTCTAGCTGAAATGCAAGGTAAGGTTGCGTACGATACACCCTTGTGATGGGATCCTTCCCCGGACACTGTGCATAGCGGTAGCTTTAGTGCACCGGGTGCCCTTTTTTACTTCTTTTTGTTAGCTATGATATTTTATAAGCTTACAAGATGAAGCAGATAGATAGTATGATTATGTTTTTTTTATTACCAACATGGGTTATGGTGCAGGGGCTGCTCCACCCTTAATCAGAGGTCGAGGGTTCGACCTGAGTATGGAGAAAACTTTGTTGGGAATGCTGCCACCTTAATGGGCCCTGCAATGCGCGATTCAGATTAGTTGGGGCTCCAATGCGGCACGGGACACCGGATGGAAAACAAAAAAAAAGTTTCTTTTATTGTTTTCTTATTTTTCCATTTTGAAACTATGCTAGCGTTTGACCATAGATTTTGGGAGTAGTTGAAATTTGTCCAATTTTTGGGACTTGCACTCATAAAACTTTAAAAATTTTCCAAGTAACATGCATGTCCAGAAAAAAACTTCAAATTCCAAAAAATACGACTTCAAAAACTCTAATTTTCAAGTTTTTTTTTAGGTTTTAACTTCAAAATCTATAGCCAAACGGGAGCTACGAATGTATTTATAATAATGTGTTGATGAAAAAGTTGGTTTGATTTGGCTGAATAGATTGAAGCCTTGTATAGATATATTTGGACCTTTGGAGAAGCTTATTGTATGAGTTAAAATGTTGACGTTCAGATATTGTTGGCTATGATGGTTATAACACTTGAATCTTATTCAAGTGTAATAAAGTGTTGATGTTCAGATATTGTCGAGGTCCTGCAATAGTTTATACGTAAACGAATTTGATAGTTTAGGGGTAAGTTTGGCACTTTTGTTTGTTTGTCTGTGTGGTTCCACCTTAGCAAATGTCAAAGCCAAGACTAGACGATCATTAGAGGAAGGGGTGTATTATATTTGAGAAGAAAGACAACGATAGAATCATTCATCGATTAATAGGTGAACGGAGAGCGAGTGTAAGACTGGTTGGATACTTCCTGGGTAAATTGGAACCTTCTCGGTGATTGTTTTATCTTGAGCCGGGGTCTATCGAAAACAACCTCTCTATCTCACCTCTGAGTTAGTGGTATGGACTGCATGCACTTACCCCCGGACCCCACTTGGTGGGAATATACTGGGCATGTTGTTGTTGTTGTTGTCGGTGATTATTTTATAAGTGATCGGTTTGTTCTTATGTTTATATGAATAGCATTTCTATCCGGATAGTTTGGAGATTTTGTCCGTTTTGTCCAAATAGTTTGAAGATTCCTTACTTTCTATTATTGCTTATTTTCTGTGTCTTGGAGATTATTGTTATATGATGCCGCCTAGAGGAAGAAAGCATCGTCGAAGTTTACCACCTGACATGTTTACCAATCTCCCTGATAATGTAATTGATCTCATTCTGATGTTTTTGCCTTGTAAAGATGCTGTGAGAACAAGCATCTTGTCGAAGAAATGGAGGTATAACTGGTGTAGACTTACAAAGCCGACGCTTGATACATCTCTTTGGGAAACAAAAAAGGATTTTGTAGATTCTGTAGCCAAATTTACAAAGATTATCTACCAGATTTTGACCCTTCATGTAGGACCCGTTACTAAGTTTACCTTGTTCATCTAGAAAGCTGTCCTAATATTGATAACTTCATATATTTCCTCTCTAGAAATGACATTCAACATCTCGTTCTTCACTTTCCACGATATAGACTATGCAAATTGCCTTCTTAACTTTTCACATGTTCGCAGTTGAGGCATCTAACTCTTCATAATTGCATAATATACCATCCATCAGCCTTTGAAGGATTTGATAGGTTAATTACCCTAAAACTATATGTGAAGTTACAATTTCTTCCGAATTGCTCGAAAGTTTAATAGCTCATTGCCCTTTGCTTAAGCAGTTGGTGCTGGAAAATTTGGAACTTTTAAACGCAATCGAAATCAATGCTCCCATGCTGAGATCTTTTAATTTCAAAGGCTATATAAGCTCCCTCTGTCTAAAGAATGTCCCTCTTCTGGCAAAGTTATCTCTGATAGGTAAGGATTCTTATGAAGCAGATTATGTTGATTTCGCAAATCTTTTAGAGTCTTGTCCTGCTCTCGAGCACATCCTCTTGGACTTCTGGTATGCCGAGGTAAGATATTGCTTCATGACTTCATCGTTATGCGCATTTTCATAGATGGAACTTCTTTTGGTCCAAGTTATCTTGAATTTTGTTATTTATTTTCCTAGCTCTTTATGGAATCAAGAGCTGAACCACCAGCAAGGCTTCCCTTTGATATTAACAGCGTCACGCGTTTTTACCTGCCACATATTATGCTAATGGATTCGTATGGGCTCTCATGTGCTCTTTGCTGCATAAGAAGCTTCCCATATTTAGAATATCTCGAAATTCAGGTTCTTGGTGTTTTTTACTCTTTTCATTCTTTCTTGTCATACGCTCGTAGATCCTCAATAATATGAGAGTTGACGTCTTGTTATCTTTCTCAGGTTTACCATGAGAGCAGGGATGATCATATTCCAGCATCTCTTGAACTCGAACGCTTCTCAGATGTGACATTTAATCACCTCAGGGAAGTTAAGTTGGGATGCTTTTTAGGAATAGCTCCTGATATGCAGCTTATCAAACTTTTTATGGCCAAATCGCCAGTGTTGGTGAGAATTCTAATCGATCCATGGATATACGTTGAACCTCTTGATACAAGATCAAAAATACTCGCTGAGGTATCAACATATTCTCGTGCATCACCTGGAGCAGAAGTAGTCTACCAATCAGAAGAAAGGGAGTAGTAGCCGATGCAGGGCCTTTAACTGTGATCTTTGGCTGAAATGCAGGGGTGGCTCAAAGGTAAAACTAGTAAAGTGTTTGTTTTAGATTCCTAAAATTTTGAGGCCTCAAAAAAATTAATGTAGCAAATTTTATGATTTCAACTTTACTTGAAATAATAATGAAGAACATGAAATACCTTTTACAAGTTTATCCTAAAAAAAGTACATAAGAAAGAGCTATCCAATTTTTACTAGAAATACTTTAGAATTTTGAATTGAACAACTCAAACTTCATATTAATAACTAATGTTTTAATAACAACATTCAAGTTAATGTATTGCAAACAAATGACTAACATCCTTATTCACTAGAATGAATCTTTCTTTCATTAATAATCATATTTTAGGTGAAGTTAAAAAGCATGTGTCTTCTAAAAATATGACATCAAAACGGCTAATATACAACAATAAAAAAATAACTCTAAATTATTATAATTTCATTTTTGTATATATGTATTGTCACGACCTGAACCAGGGCCCTGGCCGTGACGAGTATCCCAAACCATAAAGGCCCGAAACACCCCTATCTGTCAGGTAGTTATGCACATAATTCATATGATAAAACAATGCGGAAGATAAACAATATTACGGAAACATGGTCAGGAATCATACGAAAGCAATAATGGGGAATAATGTCCCACAATCTCAACATAACATCTTTATAACGTCTACGAAATCTTTACTACATGACTGAAACAAATATCTATCTGAAAACTGGGACAAGGCCCCCAGTAGACCCAAAACT
>NC_061122.1:3018723-3048079 GCF_002878395.1 Capsicum annuum | reverse complement strand
TACGTTGTGGAGATTCCAAATCTTCAATTTGTTTTGAAAACCCATGGCTGAATCTTGAACTACTTGAGTTTTTTTTTTGAAACCCTAGAGAGAGTTTTTGAACAATTTTGATGAATGAAGGTGTATTTTGGGGTCTTTGGGAACTGAATTTCGTATTTATGGCTAAATAAGGGTGGAAAAAGGACCATTTTGCCCCAAAAACGGAGTGTTTAAGTCACTTGAAACCTTTACATAGGCGCCGCCTATGCTATCGCCTATGTTTACATAGGCGCCGCCTATGCTATCGCCTATGTTTTTTAGGGGCCATGTGCGATTGGTTGGGCGACGCATACTACTTTGAAAGGCCATAACTTCTTGCTCGGGTGCCGGATTTTAGCAAAATTGATATCGTTGGAAAGCTAACTCGAAGACCTATCATTTGACACATAGTAGGATCTCTAATTCGACATATACAGAGAGTTATAGTCGATGGAAGCTGACACAAATTACAACGTCCACTAAAACTTAATCGATCGAAATAGTTTCAACTCGTCCTTGAGTTGAAGGACCTCTATGGTCTAAATTCAAGCTTGAATGGATTCACATACTATGCAAATAATTAACATGCCATATTGGCATAGGATTTATGGCTTCGGGATTATCAACGCATCGGAATCATGGTCTATATTGTAGCCCGAAATGCGGGGCGTTACATATATACATTTATATATTTATATTTATATTATTTTTCGTAGGTTTACAATTATGCTGATAGTGGTGCTGAAGAATACTTGACCTCAAACGTTTGTCGCGCGTGACATTTGATCACCTCAAGGTAGTTGAGCTAAAGTACTTCAGAGAAGAACATCTGAGGTGCACTTATCAAATTTTTGTTAGCCAACTCCCCGGTATTGGAGAGAATGGTAATCTATCAATATGTTCTGGATCATGTTATTTGAGGAGCTATCAAAAGTTTTGCGCGCGTCACCTAAAGCAAAAGTGTCTACGAGAATTGAAGCAGATCACGATGCCTTAGAAGTTAAAATTGATAAGAGAAAACAAATACTGATATGGAAGAGTATAACAGTGTGTTTTTCCTTGCCATAACGTCCGGAACATGATCAATGGATTTTTTGATTAGTTTGTCGTGTAATAACATTGTCATTACATGTTTAAGAATTGTTTACATTTACAGTCTGCACATGAACGAGTAATCGAATGTTATTTACTGGCTTGCTGTAATTGGATGGATATTTTGATCAGTTTTGTTCTGTAATTGCATTGACATTACCTGTTCGAGGATTCTTACCTTTGTTCCTACTCGTGAATGATTTATGGAGTGTGACATGCACATGCATTGATATAATAGTGGTTTGTTTCAATATGTGTGGATCACAATGTGTTGATTCTCTGCCGGGTCAGTTCCTTGAACATGACAAGTTTGAAGCACTTGATCTCGGTAGAGCCATGGTGATGAACCTATGGATAGTAATGAAATTGTACCAAGTTTCTCAGATATGACATTGAATCACCTTACGATATTTCAGCTCGGAGGAGTAAAAGACAAAAGGCTTGAAATGCAGCTTATCACTGGTGTATTAGCTTATGATGTGTTTGGACTTTGGAAGCCCATGGCCTGCTTGAACTATTGTTTCAACCATCTATTGGCTAACTAACTTTCGATTAGCAAAGAGTTGGAGAAACTTTATGCTTATGAGTTGAGTATAGAGCATATGAGGCTTCCGCGAGAGAGCATGTGCATAGACCTGGTGAGTGGGGACCTTGACCGCCCATAGGGTCTGATTGGTCTCATGAATTGAAAGTATCGGGGGCATCGCTATTTCTTTAATAGAGATATGTCAATTACTCACTATAAAGTTTGGGTGGACCTCTCTACAAACACTGAATATATTTTAAACAACCTTTGCAAAAAGTATATCAAACACAACTTCATTTTCAACCACAATTTGGTAACTTCTAAATAAAGTGAAATCTAGGGCCAAACCCCATTTGGTACTCCCTTTGTCTCAATTCATTCGAAATACGATGGGCAAAGTAACTAATGTTTGGTGTGAATTTGAATAAAGAATCTTCAGATAAAACGTATATACAAACTACTCCCTCCCTCTCAAAATAGTTGATTCTCAGACAATTGAGTTCTTGAAGTTGTTATATTTGTACCTTGAACTTGTGCTTAGACATGTATTTTACTCGGAAAAAGTCGAAGTTTTCTGAGTGAAAGTGAAATTTTTCCCAAAAACTGGTTGTTGAACATATCTGAAGGTCAGATTTTGAATGAAACTTTATGTCCAAACAGATACTTGAAGAAAATCTTTACAAATATGATCCAAAATCTATGGCCAAATATATTTGTGATTTGTGAATTTTGTACTTATCTTGGACTAATGCTTCCTAACGTCCTCTCATCTGCTTGTTTGTTTTTGTAGAGAAAAACATCGTTGATAAAATGCACATCTAGGCGTCTGGGAGTAGAGTGTACGTAGACCTTACTCTTATCTTGGAGATAGATCTTTCGATTTCTCAGGCAATATAAGTTGGATCTGCCTAAAGAATGTCCCTCGATCGCATGGTAAAACTGTTTCTGCATGGTGATCGTATTGATACATTTGGAACTTGATTTTGCAAAGGTTTTCAAGTCTTGTCCTGCTCTCGAACACCTCCTCCTCTTTGACTTCATTATTTCCGGGGTAAATGTTACTTGATAACTCCATTATTATGCACTTTAGCTATGAGTTGACTTCTTGTTATCTTTCTTAGGCTCGTATTGAAGATGACGACGATGAGGATAATCCTATTCCAGAATCCCTTCAGCTCGAATATTTCTAGGTTGCTTAACTGGAACGACGTCTGAGTTGCTGCTTATCAAGTTTTTGTTAGCCGCGTCATCAGTGTCGGATATTTTTACCATTCATTCCCTTCCAGGATTAGAAGGGAAGCCTTAGAGTAACTGGTAAAGTTGCTGCCATGTGATCAGGAGGTCACGGGTTCAAGCCTTGGAAACAGTCTCTGGCAGAAATGCAGGGTACATGAGGTCACGGGTTCAAGCCTTGGAAACAGTCTCTGGCAGAAATGCAGGGTAAGGTTGCGTACGATACACCCTTGTGGTGGGGCCCTTCCCCGGACACCACACATAGCGGTAGCTTTAGTGCACCGGCCTGCCCTTTTATTCCCTTCCAGGATCAATCGTGGTCTTCCAAACTTTACGGGGAGTATGTATGAATCCCTCAATAATTGTATAAAAGGCACACTCGTCCAAATCATCGGTTCGAGGTCCAGTAAAATAGGTGCATTTTTGACGCTTCACTCTTTTGAAAATTAGTATTTTACAAGTATACCCTTCAAAACAATTAAATAACTCCAAACCCCCATCCTATATATTAGGATTAAAAAAAAAATACTATTTACAAATTTTGGCCTAAGAACGGAAGCATTTGACAGAAGTCAGAAGGATTGAGCGTAAGATGTTTGACAAAATTCCTGAAAGAGAAAAAAGGCACATTGATACCATCATCATCAATCATCTTCCCCTGTAAGCTTTAAAATTTTTCTTCCATTAGATCTTGTTTAGTTTTACTAGTGTTCTTATCATTTCCTTTAGCTTTCTTGAATGAACTTTAATCTCAGAGTATAATAAATGTATGAAGTGACTGTTCAAGTGTGTTTTTGATCATTATCTCTACTTTTGCTTTTATTTTATTTTTCATAATGATGGCATGAGATGAGTTTAAATGAAGAAACATGGTCATTGAGGATTCATATGGCCGACCTCAATTTTATGAACCAATTGCCCCACATTGAAAAAATAGAGAAATTCTAATGGGGTTATATACCAAATGGGTTCTCCCACATACTAGACTAGTCTTTTGAGTTGGGCTCTCCCGTTTGGTTTATAATATTGGTGCTTTCATTGAGAGTCCCGCGTGTTGGGCCATGACTCGGAGTGGTGGCCTGCGTGCCAAGAGTGGTGGCCTGGACCCAAGAGGGGTGCCAGTCGTGACCAACGAGGATCGATCAACGTGTGGAGCCGCGACTCAGAGTAGCGGCCTGTGCGCCAGGAGTGGTGGCCTGGACCCAAGAGGGGTGCCAGCCATGACCAACTGGGCTTAGCCGTGACCAACGAGGTCGTTGGTTCTCAAGCGAAAGCGATTGTTATGAACCAATTGTCCCACATTGAAAAAATCTATGAAGTATTGATGAAAGGTGTTCATGTTGTAAGAATGCCCATTAATAGATATCAACATGTATATTACATGGATTTTTTAATTGGTACATATCCATGCTGTTACATTACCATATGGGTTATCTTAAGGCAAATTAGCATATCCATATATTAGAGTTGTGACCCGAATTTTGTTGAACCGGCCTAGAAAGTTTCGCGGTGCGACCCATGGTTTTTCCCGCAAGGGGTTTCCATGTAAATCTGTGTGTTCTTGTTTTCTTTTTGCTTGTGGTTTACTTTATTTCTGGCCGATTTCTAACACCATGTAACATAGATATTAAGAGGAGATGGTTGACTGATTTTCAACTAGAATGAATTTGACAAGTTGATAGCTGTTCTGTCCAGATAATTTGGAGATCTGTTACTTCGTGTTATTGTTTATTTACTACAGGTTCTTGATGATTATTGTTGGAAGTGTTCCTTTCGTTCTTTTGTTGATTTGATTATGCGAATAGCGACTCTGTCCAAATAGTTTGGAGACTCGTTAGTATTATTGTGTAGCTACTACAGGTTCTTGGTGATTATTGTTGGAAGTGTTTATTCCGTTCTTGTGTTGATTTGAAAATTTGAATGGAAATTCTGTCAAGATAATTTGGGATTCCTTACTTCGTATTATTGTTAGTTTTCGTTTCTTTTGTTCTTATGTTGATTTGGAAATTTGAATGGAAATTCCGTCCAAGATAATTTGGGATTCCTTACTTCGTATTATTGTTTATTTTCTACAGGTTCCTGGTGATTATTGGTATACTGTTAAAATGTGAGCTTGAAAAACTCAACTCTGCAACAATGGTGAACTCTTAACAGAAGAGAATAGAGAAGAAGCTGGAAACTGACTAACTAACTGTCCACGTGGACAGTCTATAAAATGTAATACCCCCCTTCAAGATGGAGGGTGCAAAATGTTGAGCACTCCCAGCTTGCCAATGAGAACAATGAGGTGCTGATGTTGAGAATGTCCTAAACCTTTAGTCAGTAAGTCTGCCAGTTGATGTTGAGTAGGAACATATATGGTATGAATCATGCCAGACTTGATCTTGTCTCTGATGAAGTGACAGTCGATCTCAATATGCTTAGTTCTTTCATGAAAGGTGGGATTAGCTGCAAACTGCATAGCCAACTTGCTGTCACTTAAAACTGCAACAGGTAATTGGATAGACACACCCAATTCCTTAAACAAGCCAAGCAACCAAGTAACCTCAGCTACAGCAGAGGCCATACTTCTGTATTCAGCCTCCGTAGAACTCCTTGATACTGTCTGTTGCTTCTTGAATTTCCAGGAAATCAAAGACTCCCTAAACTTGATTACATAACCAGTAACAGACCTCCTTGTATTGGGACATGCTGCCCAATCAGAATCACACCAGCATGTCAACTCAGTTGCAACCTTAGCTTGAAGCCATACACCTTGACCAATAGTACCTTTAAGATATCCGACCACTCTAACTGCAGCTTCCCAATGAGACTGTTTGGGTGATTGCATGAACTGACTAAGAGTCTGAACTGCATAGCTGATGTCAGGCCTGGTGATAGTGGCATACATAAGCTTTCCCACCAGTCTTTGATAGGAACCAATGTCACTAATGGGATCATCTCCAGAAAGACTGGTAGCTTGATCATATTCTAATGTAGTTAACTTCCAGTTGAGCTCCAAAGGTGTAGTCACATGATTAGCACCACTAAGCCCTATGTCAGAAATGAGCTCCAATACATACTTTCTCTGATTTAAAATAACACCATCTTTGGATCTGAGAACTTCAATTCCCAAGAAAAATTTAAGTTCACCTAAGTCCTTCAACTTAAACTGCTTGTGCAGCACCTCCTTAGCCTCTGCAATTAATTCTGCATTGTCATCTGTGATTAGTAAGTCATCCACATATACCAAAATGAGGACCATCCCTTCCTTCTTTCTCAAGATAAATAAGGAATAATCATGGATGCTTTGGGTAAATCCAACATTTAACAGTGCAGCAGCTAGTTTAATATTCCACAGCCTCGATGCTTGCTTAAGTCCATATAAGGACTTGAGCAGCCGACACACTTTTTTCTGCTCCCCCCCTGCTTCCTAAAACCATATGGTATCGTCATATATACCTCCTCACAAAGATCTCCTTGTAAAAAAGCATTATATACATCCATCTGGTATAAGAACCAACCTTTAGATACTGCTAACGCAATAACACACCTCGCAGTGACCATTTTGGCTACTGGTGAGAATGTTTCATGGTAATCAAGCCCCTCTTGTTGACTATAGTCTTTGGCAACTAATCTTGCTTTGTATCTCTCCACTTCTCCATTTGCTTGGTATTTGATCTTATAGACCCATTTTGATCCGATAGCATGCTTTCCTGGAGGCAAATCTACCACTTTCCAGGTGTTATTATCTTCCAGTGCCTGCATTTCTTGTTGCATAGCTTGAATCCACTTGGCATCTGCCGCTGCTTCCTGAAAGTTTCTAGGCTCTACCAATGCAGAAAAATTGGCCAAATATCTATGATAAGATGGACTAACCTTATCATAAGAAAGATGATTAGCTAGAGGATGTTTACTAGATTTCTTCGTGGTAGGAGCGGCATAATCCTTCATCCAAATAGGTTTCCTGATAGGTCTTGTAGTATGTCTGAGTTGGGGAGGGTCAACTTGAGGTATAATATTCTCAGGGAATAAACAAACTTCATTTGGTTCAACTGTAGGTTACCAGGTTGTAATTCAGATACAACATCAATACCACCTGTGGACTCATTTATCTGCATGTCCTCATCAAAATAACATCCTGAGCTATCTTCAACTATATCTGAATCAAGTGCTATTGGATTGGATGAGAGTGATAGGGTTGGATATTGAACCACACCTTGTTAAAGAGCAAAAGGAAAGACATGTTCCTTAAATATAACATCTCTACTAACGAAAAACTGTTTAGTGTGGAGATCAAGGAGCAAGTAACCCTTCTGAGTGTCGGAGTATCCCATTAAGATTGCTGGTTTAGCCCTTTCTGCAAACTTGTCACCTTTAGGCACAGTAGAAGCATAACACAAGCATCCAATCACTCTCAAATGAGACAGAGATGGAGGTTTAGAGTATAACACTTCATATGGTATTTTTACATTTAACGCCGAAGATGGTGACCTGTTCAACAAATAAACTGCAGCAACAACACACTTTCCCCAATATTTAAGTGGCATATGAGACTCAAATCTAATAGCTTTTGCTACATTAAGTATATGTCTATTCTTCCTTTCTACTACGCCATTCTGTTGTGGTGTATGAACACAACTGCTTTGATGTATTATGCCTAGGTCCTGAAACATACTCATACATTGAGAATTGAAAAATTCTGTACCATTATCAGATCTCACCACTTTAACATGTGCATTAAACTGAGTTTTTATCATTATCAGAAAATGCTTGACTGCTACAAGAGTTTCAGACTTAAGCTGCAACAAGTGAACCCAGGTAAATCTACTATAGTCATCCACCACAGTTAGAAAGTATTGTTTTTTATCAAAGGTGGGGGTTCTGTAGGGTCCCCAGAGATCCATATGCACAAGTTCAAAAGGTAGATTAGCTCTAGAACTACTAGTTGGAAAAGATAGTCTAGTTTGCTTAGCTAGCGGGCAAATTGAACATTTATTCAACAATTCATCTTCCTTGTTGTTATGAAGCAACTTCAGGTGTTTCATGGCTTGTGCAGAAGCATGCCCAAGTCTTCGATGCCAAAGTTTACAATCTTGATCAGTCACAGCAGCCACAAGTGTTTGAGTTTGACTTTTCTGATGAGCAGCTTTCTTTGAATTAGTTTGCTTAGACAGTGCAATTTTATTCCTGAAGATGTATAAACCTCCATTTTCCTTACCAATCCCCTTCACCTTGC
This sequence comes from Capsicum annuum, assembly GCF_002878395.1. NCBI lineage: Eukaryota > Viridiplantae > Streptophyta > Magnoliopsida > Solanales > Solanaceae > Capsicum > Capsicum annuum. The sequence continues at coordinate 3,039,992 of NC_061122.1, read as the reverse complement.
CACTGTGAAGGTCCTGAAAGACACAGAAGTCAGGGTAAAAGGAGACAAAACAAGACAATACCCTTGTAATTTTTGATACTGATAACAGATTAAATCTGAAATCTGGAACAAATAACACATTTTTCACTATGTCCTTCTCAAATATAGGAGCATTACCAACATATGAAACATTAACTTTGGCTCCTGTGGGTAAATTCACCTGATCCTTCTTTGAGGTACATCTATCAATTGCTGTCAACAAGTGTTCCTTTGATGCTATATGGTGAGAAGCACCGGAGTCTACTATCCACTCTTCTGAAAAACAATTACGCGTTAAGCAGGTAGCATTACCTGTCATGTTGTAACTAGCCTCTGGATCTTGATCTTTATGAAGCAGTCCTAGTATTTGTTTGTACTCTTCTTCCGTGAATCCATGTCCTTTTTCCACATATGCATTGTTAACTTCATGACTACAAGATGCATGACTGGTAGATGCTATTTGTCCAGGATCCTCATGTTTCCCTGATACATTGTTTGCAGAAGTGAATAACCGTTGGCTACTACTTTCAACTTGGACTTCATATCCTCCATGGTTAACAGAAGCTAATGATTTTCCTCCTTTATAATTTCCACCATTTCCTCCACTGTATTCACCTTTCTTCCTTTGTTTCCAATCATTAGGATAACCAATTAACTTGTAGCAGTTATCCTTAGTATGACCAGTAAGATGACAATACTCACACTGCATAAAAGGCTTTCTTCCTCTAAAAAACTGATTTCCTTGATGATAGTTCTGGTTTCTTCTGTTAAAATTCTGACCTCGACTAGTAGCCTCGTCAGTATAGGCTATTCAAATTGCCTTCTTCGGTTTTCAGGTGTTCACAACTGACGCATCTTAATCTTCAAGGTTGCTTAATGGATCCTCCGTCAACCTTTAAAGGATTCAATAAGTTGATTAGTCTGGAACTATATTTAGTCACAATGTCTACTGAATTGCTGAAAAATTTAGAATCTCATTGCCCGTTGCTTGAGAAGTTGGTGTGGTTTAGGTTAGATGATGGAGATTCAGTCGACATTAATGCCCCCATGCTGAAATCGTTTGATTTCACAGGAATTATAAGTTCCATCTGCCTAAAGAATGTCCCTCGTCTGTTAAAAGTATCTCTAACTGGTTTCGATATGAGTGCACAGCATCTCGATTTTGCAAAGGTTTTCAAGTCTTGTCCTGCTCTCGAGCACCTCCTCATTAACTTCAACTTTGCGGTAAGCGTTAGTTCATGATTTCATTGTTATGCACTTTATCAGACAAAATTTCTTTTGGGCTGACTCGTATTGAATTTTGGTAAAATTTTCCTAGCTCGATGCTGAAGAAGGATATCAAGTACCAACACGGCTTCCCTTTGATCTTAAGAGTGTCAAACGATTTTACATTACTGATATGCGCCTGATAGAATCATCACATGAGCTCTCACACGCTTTTGCTTGATAAGAAGCTTCCCATGCTTGGAGTATCTTAAAATCGAGGTTCTTATTGCTTCGAGTCTTTTCATTCTTTCTTATTTAGTGCCTTCTTCGATCCTCAATGATACGAGAGTTGACTTCTTGTTGTCTTTATTAGGTTTACAGTGCAAAAGATGATAACCGTATTCTGGAATCCCTCGAGCTCGAGCATTTTTCAGACATGACACTTAACTACCTTCGGGAAGTTGAGCTAAAGTGCTATGCAGGAACACCGCGTGAGACGCAACTTATCAAGCTTCTGTTAGCCAAGTCCCCTGTGCTGGTGAAAATGCTAATCGATCGACGATCTGGACTTCTTGAAACAAGAGTAAATCTATTCGACGAGGTATCAAGTTTTATCTTGGCATCACCTAAAGCAGAAGTAGTCTACATAGATTGAAGCAGACCGCGTTCTTCGTCTCAGAAGTAGTATAACACTATGTTTTGCTTTGCCGTAACGCCTTTTTATGAACATGAGCACTGCTAGATGGATGTTTTTAGTACTGTAATAAACTTTTTCATTACATGTTTAAGGATTTTGACATTTACTTTCTGCTCATGAATGAGTTCTCAAATGTTTCTTTTCTCAGTCATAGTGATGCAAGGTAAGGCTGCGTACTACCCGTGTGGTGGGGCTCTTCCTCGGAAACCACGCATTGCGGTAGCTTTAGTGCACCGGGCTGCCCTTTAGTAGTGATGTTTGAATGACTAAAAACTTCAATAGTATGTCCTTCTTTAGTCTGCTCTTTTTATTTTTATCCTACAAAGGTAGAAGTAAGGTCTGCCCCGGCCCTGCTTGTGGGAGTTCATTGGGTATGTTATCAGTGGCGGAGCCACCTTTTAACCAGAGGTTCATCCGAACTCGTTCGATAGAAAATTATATTATCTTAATACTATTTTTACATGATTAAAAATATTTTTTATGCATATATAGTAGATGTTGAACCACTTCGACTAGTTCGCATGTTTACTTCTGAACCCCCTCAATGAACATCTTAGCTCTGCCACTTAATATTATTGTTGTTTCATAAACATTTATACATATAGTTTTTCGCTTGATAAGCGAAAGAATAAACCTAGCGGTAAATCTTTCATTCTTTTCAATTATGAAGCACATAGGTCCAGGGGCGGAGCTACATTTGGCCGAGGGTTCATCTGATCCCCCTACAGCGAATTTTTTTTGCTATTTATACATAGTTAAAATTATTTTTTATGTATATACAGTAAAGGCTGAATCCCCTCGATTAGTTTGTATGTTTACTTCTGAACACCCTTAACGAAAATTCTGGCTCCACCACTGCATAGGTCATATTTGTATAACTAATTAAAATATGGATAAAATACAGAAAAAATTACATAACACCACAACTTATCTTTACTAATTACATAAAATCCCTACCCTTTTCATTAATTGTCTAAATCCGTTTTTCTTAAAACAACCGTATACATCCACAATTTCATAAATTTTCGGATATATAATTTTCCCTTTGATCTAGTTAATGTATTATGTATCTCGACCAAATAGTTTCAGAAATGAATGTATTTCAACAATCAAAATTGTGTATCCCGACTTCCAAATTATGTATACGGGTGCTAATTATGTATTTGAAAATTATAAAATAAGAGATTATTTTCAATTTAATAAATAATAGGGATAGGGGTAAACTTACTGAGATTATGTAAGTAAATTTGGGTTATTTTGTGCAAATCTATAAACTAGGACAAAACTTAAACGACTCACTAAATAGGCTATTCAGGCAAATCAGACCATGTTGGGGCTATTTAGTGCAAATCTTGAATCGCGCTAAGAGGCTACTAATGCAAATCATACCATTTAAAGTGTATTTTCCCTTCTCCCTCACACTGTATATTTAACTCTATGATACCATTGAGCTTGAAGAATCCAAAGCACTCTAAAGGGTACTTCAAATTTACTTCTAATTCTTTTTTTTTTTTTTGAAAAAAAATTGTTACTTTCCCTTTTTGGATTAGTGTTATGATGTAGTTATAGGTTATTTAAGGTTTGCAAATGTTAAAAATACTAGTTTGATGTTGTAAATCTAGCATAAATAGCTTCTTATGCTTAATTTGTTACTACTTAAAAATGGCCAAATTTTATGAGTTGATGATCTTAGAATAAGCAAACTAATTGATAATATTGTGATTCTCTGCTGAAGCATATTCCTTTTTGCAGATATGTTGCAGTCATGAATTCCATTTTCTCAGCTCAACATATAATGGTATATAGAGGGCTTTAACAACTCTTTATATCAATTTTGTAGCCGTTTCATTTCTTTCTAGATTAATTAGAAAGTTGTCATGCTGTCTTCATAAATGTAGAATTTATAAAGTTAGGGTTCCAGACTCAGATTGTTATATTGTGATTCTACTCTATGAAATACAATGCATTTTTTTTGCTGGTACCCATTGATTCGTGTGTAATAGGATCGTAGCATTCTGCTTTTCTTCAGCAGGTAGCATTTCTATCCCTGTTAGTTATGGTTTTAAATCTATCCTTTACCAGCATGAGTTATATTTGGCTAACAGATGTCATGGTGCATATTTGGGGACAGGCTTCTTACATAACTGGTGGTGTATATTTGAAACTCCAAGTATCGGATGGGCTATTTAAATCTCTCTCTGTAGATGTTATTCAAACTGTTAATACTAAGTTATCTCTAGCTTACCATTTTAAGTCGTCAATAGCTTATATTCAACATTGAACATCTATTGTGAAATAGAAGGATTGCAGCTTGATAGGTTGCAATCAAGGAGAAGAAGAAGATAAACAGAAGCTGAATTTTCATTATTCTCATCTGAAGCTTACGTTTATCAGTTATGATTCTATTTATAGACTTGAGTTAAGATGAGCTAAGAAGTGAATAATGTATCCAGCTCATTGACAGCTTATTATAACTAACTAATCATTATCTAACAACCTCTAACAACCTTCAACAACCCATACAGTTAACTCATCTATCGGCTAACTAACTAACTGACTAACTACCCTATCAGTATATATTGGCTATGTTATGTATATTAATAGGGAGACGGAGTAAAATAATTAAAAAGCTGAGAGAGAGTGTGTGATTACTTTTGAAAGGATTGGTATTTATGTTATTTATACTAAATTAAATAACAATGTCCAAATAAAATGCCCATCAATTATTTTTTAGTATTACTACTTAACTATGCACTCTCTACAATGTAGTTTTGTTCTTTCACTTTTCTCTTTCCCCAATTTCCCAATGAACCTTAATTCCAAAATTCCACTTCTTGGTAAGCTTCAAATTCACTTCTCTCCTTTTAATTACTGTTATGCTTAGCTCAGTTAAGTTTTTTTTTTTTTTTTTTTTTGCAAACTTTGTTAGTAAAAATTAGTAATTTGATGTTCAAATTATGGTGAAAACAGCTTAAAAGCTTATTTTAATGAGTTAAAATTACCAAATTCTGAAAAAAGATTTATACTTTTTGTTAGTAATGATAGTTTATAAGCTTAGAAGAAAGAAGCAAACATATGAGGTGTTGAAAAATGCTTTCTTGAATTTTTGGGGTGGTGGGGGAGAAGTGTTGAATAATGTTTTATTTATAGAGATTCTTTGTTAGTTAAATTAGTACTTTGATGTTCAAAAGATAGTGAAAAGCACCTTAAAAGCTTATTTTTATGACTTAAAATTACCAAATTTGGAAAAAGATTTATCCTTTATCAGTTAGTTATGATGGTGGATAAACTTAGATGAAGAAACAAACATATAGTGGTGTTGAAAAATACTTTCTTGAATTTTTGGGGTGGTGGGGGTGGGGTAGAAGTGTTGAAAAATGGTTTAGTTACAGGATTCTTCATTAGTAAAGTTACTAATTTGATGTTCAAAATATGGTGAAAAGCAGCTTCTTAAGGTTATTTTTATGAGTTAAAATTACCAAATTCTGGAAAAAGATTTCCCCTTTTAGTTAGTTATGGTGGTTGATAAGCTTAGAAGGAGAAAGAAACATAAGGGGTATTGAGAAATGCTTTCTTGAACATTTGGGGTGGGGGTGGTGCGTGGGTGGGTGGGTTGGGGGTGGGGTGGGGGTAGTGAGAAGATAATGAGTTTGGGATATTACTTATGGTTCTTGTTTGCATTTTACGTTGAAAAAAATTCAACTTTTGTGAGAGAAAATGAAAATTTCTGCCAACTTGAAATCATTTTGAAGATAGTCTTTCAAAATCTGAACCAAAATCTATGACCGAAAGCTAAATTAGGTTGTATTTACGAAAAATGTTTTCCTGAACATAATTGGGGTTGGCGTGGGAGCTAGGGGTGGTGGGTATGGGGGAAGATGGGATTGGGGGTGAGGTGTGTATTAGCCAGTTAGTGTCGATTACTACTTTGGAAAGTTCATTTTCCTCATTTATAAGGAACTCGTTTTCCTGGAGAAAATGTTTTTCAAAAAAATTTGACCAACCAAACTCACTCCATATCAACAGAAACATTCGATACTTTCTTTAGCATGTCGTTGTTTTTCTTTTTCAAACTGCTTTGTAATGTTCTTACTTGAGTCGAGTGTCTATCGGAAACAACCTCTCTACCACACAAGATAGTAAGATCTGCATAGATACTACCTTGCCGAACCTCACTCGCAGAATTGCACTTGGTATGTTGTTGTCGTTGTTGATGTTTCATAATCTTAAGACGAAGCAAACAGATAATGTCCATTTTACCCTTAATAGCCACACAAATATCTATGATCCATTTTAGACCACACGTTTCAAAAGTCTTTCTTTCTTTCTTAATCTCCGTGCCGAGTCAAACTACTGCACATAAATTGGGACGGAGGGAGTATTATTATTTACTTTATATGGTTTGGTGGTGATTATTGTTATAGGTGATCCTTTTGTTCCTATGTTGATTTGAAAGTGTGGATAGCAGCGGTGTCCTGATAGTTCCGAGATTTTGTCGTTTTACCATATAATTTGGAGATTCCTTACTTCGTAATATTGCTTTACAGCTTCTTGGTGATTATTGTTGTATGATGCCTCCTACGGGAAGAGAGTGTCGTCAAGGTTTACCTCCAGACGTCCTTAACGATCTTCTTGATAATGTTATCGATATCATTGTGATGAGTTTGCCTTTTAAAGATGCTGTGAGGACAAGCGTCTTAGCAAGGAAATGGAGGTATCTCTGGTGTAGACATAGAAGTTTGAAATTTGACGACTCTATTTGGAGAACACGAGGGATGGCCTTGGCTCAGCGGTAAGCTTGCTTACCGTGGTGTGCCAGGGTCGGGGGTTCAAAACGCCCCTCCAGCGAAGCTGGGGTGAGGGCGCGTAGGTCAGGCCCGGAGTGGTCCCCCCCTCCCCGACACCTACGGAGTAGGTATGAACCGGGTCGTCCCCTATTTGGAGAACACAAAAGGACAAACTTTATCCTTCGGTTAAATTTAGAAAGATTGTCTTCCCGATTTTGACCCATCATGAAGGACCCATCACTAAGTTCAAGCTCGAGATTCCTGACCTGGAAGAATGTCCCGACATTGACAACTTCATATATTTCCTGTCTAGGAAAGACATTCAACATCCTGTTCTTCGCCTTTTGGAGCATGAGCTATACAAATTACCTTCTTCACTTTTCATATGTTCGCAGCTGACACATGTAAATCTTCATAATTGCTCGATAAATCATCCATTGGCCTGTGAAGGATTTCCTAGATTAGTCAGCCTGGAACTATGTAATGTTACCATTTCTTCAGAATCACTCGGATGTTTAATATCTCATTGCCTGTTGCTTGAGAAGTTGGTGCTGAAAATCTCGGAAACTGTAAACTTAATTCCAATCAATGCCCCAATGCTGACATCCTTTGAGTTCACAGGCCGTATAAGTTCTCTTTGGTTAAAGAATGTCTCTCTTCTGGCAAAAGTATCTCTGATATGTGAGGGTTCTTATATGGAGGCAGAGAGGTTTGATTATGCAAAGTTTTTTGAGTCTTGTTCTGCTCTTGAGCACCTCTCTTTGAATTTCGGTTATAGCGAGGTAAATGCTGCTTCATGACTTCATTGTTATGCATTTTCATTGATGGAACTTCTTTTGGGCTGAATCATGTTGAAGTTCGTTTTTTTTTTCCTAGTTCCTTGCAGATGAAGCGCCAACAAGGCTTCCCTTTTATCTTAACCGCGTCAAACATTTTCACCTAGCACAGCCTATTGTGGTGATGGAATCATACAAGCTCTCATTTGCTCTCTTCTTGATAAGAAGCTTCCCATATTTGGAATATCTCAACATTGTATTCGAATTGGTATGTTGCCGGTTTTTCTTCATACTCCTTAGTTCCTCGATAATTGGGGAGTTGACTTGTTATCTTTTTAGGTTATGGAAGCTGATGATAGGGGTATTCAAGAATCTCTTGAACTCGAACGATTCTCAGATGTGACATTTAATCACCTCAGGGAAGTGACACTCGCACACTTTGGAGGAACAACGCCTGAGATGCAGCTTATCAAGCTTTTGTTAGCTAAGTCTCTGGTGTTGGTGAAAGTTCAAATCTATCCCGCCTTGTATGTCGACTCAAGCTCAGACACACTCGCTGAGATATTAAAATTTCGGCATGCTTCACCTAAAGTCGAAATAGACTACGTATCACATTGATTTCGAGTAGTAAAACAATATGTTTGGGAACATGAGCCATCTTCGAAGGATGTTTTGATTAGTTTGTTCTGTCATTACATGTATTTAAGGATTTTTACATTTAGTGGCTGCTCATGAATTGATACTGTGGTGGTATTTTTCACTATTATTTTTTATGTCGCGGTGTCCGGACCAGCTTCTGGCGTAGGTTTATTCTATTATTGTGCTGTGACTTGTAAGTTGCTGTGGTAATTTTATTTCAATAGTGATGTGAGTTGCAGTGCTAATTGGCTAAATTCTGTTTTCAAGCTGAAGTAATGTTCCCATTCACTATTCACTGATTTGTGTTGATAAGCTATGTTGCCGAACTCTTTAAAAATGTCATCGGACATGTGTCAAATCATTCAAAAGTAGTGCATTTGGAGAATCCGAGCAACAGTTTTGGAGAGTCCAAGTAACTTAGGTGATAAGTATGGTTATGTCATTTTGTAGAGGCTTTAGGACTTGGTGTATACTGTATTTTTTATTTTAAATCCGTTTTAAAAAAGAATGATTTTGTTTAGCAACTCTTTAATTTAACTTTTCACGTGCATGTTTAAGACCACAAGAGTAAAAACTAAGGATGTGATATATTTTTAATTTAAGATTCTTTTAACTTTATGTCAAGTTAAAATATGTCAAATAAATTCAAACGAAAGAAGTGTTATTAAATAATATTTCATTATTCTTTTCGTGCATTTTTAACTGTCACGTTTAGATTTAACACGTTCACTAAGAAAATAATGATTAATATTAGAATAAGTAATTAATGTTAAAGAATAAAATATATTAATAATGATTAATATTAGAATAAGTAATTAACGTTAAGAACAAAATATAAAAAATATAATTATTTATTCGTAATATGTTAAAATTAATAAATGAAAATCTATTTTTTGAATAGTCGATAATTAAAAATAAACATAAGAGTAATTGACATTACTTGTTTACCCATAATTAGTAAGCATACTCTCCTCTCTAAAATGTTCTTCAGTCCCAAAATTGGCAGAACAAATATTAAGGGTAGCTGATTTTCAATCTATAATCCCACTTCTTGGTAAGAGTTTCAATTGTAATACTTCTCTCCTTTTAATTATTGTTATGCTCAGCTCCTTAATAGTAAAAAAATTAGTAATTTTAATGTTTAAGATCTGGTGAAAACAGCTTAAAAACTTATTTTAATGAGTTTGAATTACCAAATTCTGGAAAAAAATTACTCCTTTTTAGTTAGTTATGGTGGTTGATAAGCTTAGAAGAAGAAAGAAATATATGGGGTGGTGAAAAAATAATGCTTTCTTGAATTTTTGGGGTGGTGGGGTTTGGGTTAGTGGGGGGTGGGGGAGAAATGTTGAAAAATGCTTTAGTTACAGGGATTCTTTATTAGTAAAATTAGTACTTTGATGTTCAAAATATGGTGAAGAGCAGCTTCTTAAGCTAATTTTAATGAGTTAGAATTACCAAATTCTGAAAAAAGCTTTCTTCTTTTTAGTTAGTTATGGTGGTTGATAAGTTTAGAAGAAGAAACAAACATATGGGGTGTTGAAAAAATGCTTTCTTGAGTTTTTGGGGTGGTAGGGTTGGGGTTAGTGGGGGGTGGAGGTGGGGGTGGGGGAGAAGTGTTGAAAAATGCTTTAGTTACAGGGATTATTTATTTGTAAAGTTACTAATTTGATGTTCAAAATATGGTGAAGAACAGCTTCTTTAGCTTATTTTTATGACTTAAAATTACCAAATTTTGGAAAAAGATTTATCCTTTTCGGTTAGTTATGGTGGTTGTTAAGCTTAGAAGAAGAAAGAAACATATGGGATGTTGAGAAATGTTTTCTTGAAGCTTTGGGGTGGGGGTGGGGGGCAGTGGCGGAACCAAGATGTTCATTAAGGGGGTTCAAAAGTGCACACACAATCTAGCCGAGGGGGTTCAACACATAATATATAGACATAAAAAATAATTTTAACCGTATATAAATAGGGTAATTTTTCGTTGAAGGGGGTTTGAATGAACCCCCTGGATATATGCTAGATCCACCACTGGTGGTGGGTGGGTGGGTTGGAGGTGGGGTTGGGGAGTAGTGGGGGTGGTGAGAAGATAATGAGTTTGGGATATCACTTATGGTTCTTGTTTGCATTTTACGTCGAAAAAAAGTTCAACTTTTGTGAGTGAAAATGAAAATTTCTGCCAACTTGAAATCTTTTTGAAGATAGATTTTCAATCTGAACAAAATCTATGACCGAAAGCTAAATGAGGTTGTATTTATGAAAAATGTTTTCCTGAAAATAAGAGAGGTTGGTGTGGGAGCTAGTGGTGGTGGGTGGGTATGGGGGGCTATGGGGTTGGGGGTGACGTGTGTTGGAGGTGTATATAAGCCGGTTAGCGTGGATTGCTACTTTGGAAAGTTCATTTTCCTCATTTATAAGGAACTCGTTTTCCTAGAAATTTTGACGAACCAAACATGAGAAAATTGGAAACTCCATATCAAACACACCCTTAATGGAAGGTATTCTTGCTGTGAGAATGCAGGTAATGGATATTAAACGATGTTACATGGCTTTCTTTACCGGTACATAATCTTGATGGGCATGTCGAGTATTTTAGTTCCTTGTAAATTTTTGGTGCAGTTTGAAGAATCTGCACGAAATACCCGAGCTATTATCCTGAACCGTCTCTCAAGACAAATTGCAACATAGATATTAAGAGGAGATAGTTGGCTGATTTCAACTAGAATGCACCTTTATTTCTTATGTTAGTTTGACCATGAGAATGGCTGTTCTGTTCAGATGGTTTTAAGATTCCTTACTTCGTATTAATATTTAGTTCTACAGGTTCCTTCGTTCTTCTGTTGATCGGACAATGTGAATAGCAATTCTGTACAGTTAAGTTGGAGATTTCTTACTTCGTTTATTGCTTGTTTTCTACAGGTTCTTGGTGATTTCTGGTATATGATGCCTCCCAAGGGAAGAAAGCATTGTCGAAGTTTAACTCCTGGTGTCCTCAGCAACCTTCCTGATAATGTAATCGATGTCATTCTGATGTGTTTGCCTTGTAAAGATGCTGTAAGGACAAGCATCTTATCGAAGAAATGGAGGTATCGCTGGTGTAGGCTTACAGAGTTGACGCTTGATTCATCTATTTGGAAAGGACAGGATTTACTAAACCCTACAATTAAATTTACAAAGGTTATCTACCAGCTTTTGTCTCTTCACGAAGGACCCATTACTAAGTTTACCCTGAATATGGCTTTTCTAGAAAAAACTTGTCCGACTATTGACAAAGTCATATATTTCCTCTCTAGAAATCAAATTCAAGATCTTGTTCTTATCTTTCCATGGCATGAGCGATACAAATTGCCTTCTTCATTTTTCAAATGTTTGCAGCTGAGGCATCTAATTCTTAATCATTGCTCAATACATCCTCCATCGGTCTTTCAAGGATTTGCTAGGTTAACTAGTTTGGTACTATATGAAGTCTTAATTTCTTCTGAATTGCTGGAAAGTTTGATATCCCATTGCCCGTTGCTTGAGCAGTTGGTGCTGAGTAACCTAGAAATTTTAAACACAGTTGAAATTGATGCCCCCATGCTGAGATTGTTTGATTTCGAAGGCGATATAAGTTCTATCTTCCTAAAGAATGTCCCTCTTCTGGTAAAAGTATCTCTGGCAGGTGACTATGAAGGCAGAGGATCTTGATTTTGCAAAGATTTTCGAGTCTTGTTCTTCTCTCGAGTTCCTCACCTTGAACTTCTTCAGTACCAAGGTATATGTTGCTTCACGACTTCATTTTTGTGCACTTTAGTGGATGGAATTTCTTTCGGGCTAACTCATATTGAATTTTGGCAAATTTTTCCATAGTTCTTTGCCGAAGAAGGATATGAAACACCAACAAGGCTTCCCTATGATCTTGCAGTCAAGCAGTTTCACCTGGTCGAAATTAAGCTGGTGGATTCATATATGCTCGCAAATGCAATTTGCTTGATACGAAGCTTCCCATGTTTAGAATCTCTTGAAATACAGGTTCATAGTGTTTTTACTCTTTTCTTTCGATCTTATTTAATGGTGTATTTCATACTTCTTTGATCCTCAATAATCTGATAGTTAACTTCTTGTTGTCATCCTTACGCTTATTCTAGAATCCCTTGAACTAGAACATTTATCGGATGTGATATTTAATCACCTCAAGGAAGTTAAGCTAGAGTGCTTTTCATCAACGATGCCTGAAATGCAGCTTATCAAGCTTTTGTTAGCCAAGTCCCCGGTGTTGGTGAGATTGCTAATCGATACATATTATCTAGATAAAGCACCTCTTGAGAGAAGACTAGAAATATTCGCCAAGATATCAAACTTTTCGTGTGCATCACCTGAAGCAGCAGTAGTCTACGAAAAATTCAAGTTTCACATAGATTAATCTGATAGATAGAACGGAATGTCGATGTAGTAGTATAACAGTTGTATTTAGTTTAGTGAATGTCGGTTTGAGGATATGACCATTTCTGGATGGGATGTTTTGGTCAGTTTGTTCTGTAATAACATTGTCTGTTACATGTCAAGGATTTACACATTTAGTGCCTGCTCATGAATGATTTCCGGAACGCGATATTATCACAGGAAGTACTTCTCAACATTAGTTTTCTTTATGTGGTGGTGTCCGGGCCAGTTTTTGTGCTCATTTTTATTTCAAATATTGTGTTGCGAGTCGCAATGTTAACTCCCTGCGCGTTCAATTTATATATGACAAAGCTTGAAGCACTTGCTGTGCCTGTAAGGTAGAGGCCATTATGGAGGTTTGATACTGGTATGAATCTTATAGTTTGTCCACAACATAGCACATTCTTTTTCCTTAAAATTTCACATTAGATGTTGGGAAAAAGAGCCATGTTAGAGTAACTAGTGTACCAAAGTAGTGATGATCGGAGACAAATCTAGAATTTGGAGTTTATTATTTCTAATGGTATACTGAAATGACTAGTCACGATTCTGTAACACCCCAACTTAGGATAAGTAAGCAAGATTACTCTCTAGTAACGCGTTTTAAAGCCGTGCGGGTCTACATATGGTCAATTGGGAGTCCACAAAGCCATGGGGCAATAAACCGAACCTCGATACCACATACATCAAAAAGATATGACCATCTCTCTAGGTTGCACAATCCTTCCAAACCTTGATACCACATTCATCAAAAAGATATGACCATCTCTCTAGGTTGCACAACCCCTTTAGATCGTTATCAAAGCGGACAATATCACTAGTGGGTTGGGCCGTTACAGGGGTCTCTTGAGTTTCGATGGTTCCATCACACTTCCAATTAGACACCGGGTGCTATAGCAATTTTCACTAGTGGGTTGGGCCGTTACAGGGTCTCTCGAGTTTCGATGGCTCCATCGCACTTCCAATTAGACACCAGGTGCTTTAGCAAGAAAATCCCATCGAAAGGCTGGACAGTTTGTTTTCCTTTCCGGTCCAGTATTTTCAATCCAAGCCGAAATAGGAAAAGCCGCAAGCGACATTATGCCTGGTCGTCGGTTGAACGTCAGTAACGTACGATATTCATTCCTTACTCAAATAGGAAGGTGGCAATCTCAATCTAGCAGCGTGGTCCAGAAAACCACAAAGGAACGATAATAGAAGACACATTGGATTTTTCATTTTCATAAATTTTTATCAAGATTCTACTATGATATCAAGTTTTTTTTCCCTATTTATAAATGAGCTAACCAATAATATAGTAGATGAGATCTTGTCCTATCAAGGCTGGATCTACAGTAGAGTGTACGGGTTCTAGGGAACCCTTAACTTTCTCCGAAACCTTGTAATTATGTTAAAAATAAAATCTGTTAACGTTATAAGAATATACTGATGGGGGACTAGTGTTTTACTTATTTTTAAGAAAAAATTAAAATTCGTGGTCTTTATTTTATTTTTAACTAATAAACTAGCTTTTGCGTTCTTTTTTCTTTCTCTTTTTCCTTTTTTGAGAACATAATATAAGTCAACTAAAAATATATCATTAACAAAATATTACTTTTACCTAAATTCCAATATTTCAAAGAAAAAACTTAGGGTTCTTACAATTTCTTTGCAAAAACAAAGAGGAGAGTGGTGAGTTTCCACTTTTTTTTTCCTCTTATATTGTGTATTATTTGTGTTATATATTATTCTATGTGTTCTTGTTTCTTGTCTTGATAATGTGTATGAGTTAATTTGCTATTTGAAATCTTGCAAAGTACACCTTATTGGTGCTGGATGGATGTGTTGGGGTCCAGCCCCATGCAAATTTTTTCTTGGTAAAATTTTGCTGCATGCAGCTTTCAAAGTTGGCAGAAAGAAAATTTGGAAAATCTTCTGAAAGTTGCAATTGTTGAAATTGCAAGTCTTGTTTATGTCACCAATGACATCAAGACTCACCATTTCTGTACTATAAAAGGAGCTCATTAGCTCCATGGAAATACACCCAAGGCAGAGAGAAAAATAATGTAGAGCGGTGAGGTATTTCAGTCTGTGATAAAAAATTAGTTTGTGAATAGAAAAATAGAGTGAGCAATATTTTTTGTAGGGTGTGGTAGTCACTTTGACTACGGTATAAAAATCTTTACTAGGTGTTTAGTAAGGTGTGGTAGTTACTTTGACTACGGTATAAAAACTCCTTACTAGGTGTTTTTGTAAGTTGGGAGTCAAAAGAGGATATTTCTTTTGAGTGTTTAGTAGTTATTTTGTGTCTTGTACTGTGACTACGGTGTAAAATCCTTACTATAGTAATATTAGTTACTCCTCTTGGTCCGTGGTTTTTTCCCTTATTTAGAAGGGTTTCCACATAAAAAATTTGGTGTCATTATCGCTCTTATCATTCTTGTTGTTTAACCGTATTATTGTTGTCATATTTATTGATTTTACCGCAATATCGTGGCGGGTTTTATTTTCAACAACTGGTATTATTGTTGGGAAGCAAAACAATTCTACATCGGAGAAATAGAGGAAACATGTCCTTTATTTAAAGTCTCGCACAACTCCATTAGTATGAAACCTTTTTGTTAGGTGCCCAAGAATAAATCCGTGAGGGCTTGGCCCAAAGCGGACAATATCATACTAGTGCGGAGTTTTGATGAAGTTACACGCGGTTCCAACAATTGGTATCAAAGCCAGTTGTTCCGTTGTAGTGGGAAAATTTACCCGTTTTTCCCAACAAGTGGTATCAAAGACAGTTATTCCATTGTAGTGGAAGAATTTATTCGATTTTCTCAACAAGTGGTATCAAAAACCAAGTTCAGATGTGTCGGAGTAGTGGACTGCATTTTGTGAGAGGTTCCAGGTGTGACAACAAGATGGTTAGCCATGATAACGGCGGTACAGATCTGTTTGGCAGATCATGTAAAGTCTCCTAGTAGTTGGAGATTGCAGGTAGTGTCTTTTGTCGAAAGTCTTCCTGACAAGTGGTGGTCAGGCGGCATGTCCCACTATTTGGCAGTAGCGGTACAAGATGATTAGCCTGTGAGAAGTTCTCATTGTGACAACAAGGTTGCAGATCTGTTTGGCAGATCGGTGGTATAAGATATTTGGTAGATATGTTTGACAGATCGATGGTACAAGATATTTGACAGATCTATTTGGCAGATCAGCGGTACATGATATTTGACAGATCTGTTTGGAAGATTGGCAGTACAAGAATGTTTGGCAGATCTGTTTGGCAGATCGGCGGTACAATATGTTTGGCAGATCTGTTTGGCAGATCAGCGGTATAATAATGTTTGGTAGATCTGTTGGAAGATCGACGATACAAGATGTTTGGCAGATTAGCGGTACAAGAATGTTTAGCAGATCTGTTTGGCAGATCGGTAGTACAAGAATGTTTGACAGATTTGTTTGGTAGATCGACGGTACAAGAATGTTTGGCAGATCTATTTAGCAAATCAGTGGTACAAGATGTTTTTCAGATCTGTTTGGCAGATTATATGAAGTAACCTATGATGTCTTATGTTGAAAGTATTCTTGACAAATGGTGGTAACGGTGGTACGAGATGGTTAGCGAGATCAAATGAATTATCGCTGAAAAGGAGGTCACATGTGGTGTTGTCTTATTTTGAGGGAGAGAATGTTGCTCTATTATTCTTCATGCAGTTGGTGTTGTCAGCAAGTTTTTCCTGAAAATTCAGGAAAGGAGCATTGGAAAGCAGTCAAATGATATTGAGGTACCTAAGAAAAACCTCGGAAGACTGTTTATATTTTGGAGGATATGATCCAATCTGGAAGGGCCATACAGATACTGATATAGCGGGTGACCTTGATATTAGAAAATCTACTATTGGATTGTTATTTAAATTTTTTAGGAGAAGCTATATCATGGCAGTCGAAGTTGCAGAAGTGTGTCGCACTATCTACAACTGAAGCTAAGTATATTGCGGATACTGAAGCTAAGCAAGGAATTGATATGACTCAAGCGGTTCCTTCAAGAACGAATGAAAAATTCTGGAGATTATGCTGACAAAGGTGGTGCCAAAAGTCAAGTTTTAATTGTGCAAAAAACTTTTGGGCATGAGTTCTCCCTGCGAAGAATGAAGATACCTCCTTCAGATGTATGGATCTGGAGGGGAAGATTTGTTGGGGTCCAGCCCCATGAAAATTTTTTCTTGGTAAAACTTTGCTGCATGCAGCTTTCAAAGTTGGTAGAAAGTAAATTTAGAAAATCTTCTCAAAGCTGCAATTGTTGAAATTGCAAGTCTTGTTTATGGCATCAATGACATCAAGACTCACCATTTCTGTACTATAAAAGGAGCTCATTAGCTCCATGAAAATACACCCAAGACAGAGAGAAAAATAATGGAGAGCGGTGAGGTATTTCAGTTTGTGATAAAAAATTAGTCTGTGAAAAAAAAAAAATAGAGTGAGTAATATTTTTAGTAAGGTGTGGTAGTCACTTTAACTACGGTATAAAAAATCCTTACTTGGTGTTTTAGTAAGGTGTGGTAGTCACTTTGACTACGGTATAAAAATTCCTTACTAGGTGTTTTTGTAAGTTGAGAGTCAAAAGAGGATATTTCTTTTGAGTGTTTAGTAGTTATTTTGTGTCTTGTACTGTGAGTACGGTGTAAAATCCTTACTATAGTAATATTAGTTGCTCCTCTTGGTCCGTGGTTTTTTTCCTTATTTAGAAGGGTTTCCACGTAAAAATCTTTGTGTCATTATCGCTCCGTATTATTGTTGTCATATTTATTGCTTTTACCACAATATCGTGGCGGGTTTTATTTTCAACAACTGGTATTATTTTTGGGAAGCAAAGCAATTCTACACCCGAGAAATAGAGGAAACATGTCCTTTATTTAAAGTCTCACACAACTCCATTAGTATGAGGCCTTTTTGTTAGGTGCCCAAGAATAAATCCGTGAGGACTTGGTCCAAAGCGGACAATATCATACTAATGTGGAGTTTCGATGAAGTTACACGCGATTCCAACAATTGGTATCAAAGCCAGTTGTTTCGTTGTAGTGGGAAAATTTATCCGTTTTTCCTAACAAGTGGTATCAAAGCCAGTTATTCCGTTGTAGTGAAAAAATTTATCCGATTTTCCCAATAGGATGAAATGGAGGCTTGCCTTCAGTGGCAGATCTAGAATTTTTGTTCGGGGGGGTCGATATATAAAGAAGTAAGCGTATAAAAATTACATTATAAAAGCAAAGTAGATACTCGCTAAACTTTAACCTGCCTTATCATTCTCTTTTAACATTTCTTCTTAGTTTTGTTTTGCGAGCCCTTCTTATAAAATATTATGCTTTTTTCTTACTTTAACTTTTCACTTTTATTTTATTTTTAAATTTTATTTTTCAAATTTAACTCCCCTATAAAAAAAATAAGGTTCTTAAAAATGTATAAGCATTGAATTATTATATTATAATATATATTTAGTACTTCATAAAAAATAAAAATTATTGAACAACTTCAATATTGATATGTTGAATGTAAAATATAATTCAAAAAAACGAACTATATAATTCGATAAAATAATCTGAAAGAGTTGAGAAATCCAATTTTTTTATATACTATGTAAAACTAGTCAAATATATAAAACTATTTTGAACAAACGTGGCATAAAACGTATAAAAAGAGATATGCATAATATGTTAGTATTGAGAGCATTAAAAAAGATTATATTGAAATATTTTTCATTCCAACTATGTAAAATTTTTGGACAAATTATTTTAGACCCAATATTTATACTTGAAAAATAGAAAATAAGTGAGTTTTAAATAAATAATACATACACACAAATAAATTAAATGGGCTAACTAATTTGTGTTAATCAGGCCCAATTGCCAATTAGAGTGAAAAAGGTCAAAGCCTTGTTCATTAAATAGAAAAAGGTATCAAAAGGGGGAAAAACTTTTTAAAAATTTTCAAGCTAAGCTCCACAGTAGAATCGAACCTGCAAACTTTGGCATTGAAATGAACCCCCTTGACCATTGAGCTACACCTTACAATTGTGTTGAGGGGGTTCATTAAAGCCATTATATCCATATAATTCACATTTGACCTATATATATATATATATAATGTAATTTTTTGATTGAAGGGGTTTGGGTGAACCCCCTCACTCCCACGTAGATCCGCCCTTGCTTGCCTTTGGAATTTTATGTGATAAAAAGATAACACCGATATTTAAAAGTAAGTTTTGTAGAGTGGTGGTTAGACCGATGTTGTTATATGGGGCGTAGGGTTGGCTAATCAAAGACTCCCATGTTTAGAAGATGCATGTTGCGAAGATAAGGTGGATGTGTGGGCACACTAGGTGTGATAGGGTTACGAATGAGGTTATTCGTGATAAGGTGGGAGTGACAATCGTGGTGTACAAGATGAGTTTAGAGGTTAGCTTTAGTGACAGAGGGATTTCAAAAATTCACCTTGGGATTCCAAATCCAAATCTCAAACACTATATTTTTATTTTTCGAACCTCCTCAATGAAAATTCTGACTCCGCCGCTGTTTGTTATTATTGTTTCATAAACATTTATACATATAGTTTCTCACTTGATAAGCGAAAGAATAAACCTGGCGGTAAATTTTTCATTCTTTTCGATTATGAAGCACAAAGATCATACTTGTATAACTAAATAAAACATGGATAAAATATACGAAAAATTACATAATACCATAACTTACCTTTACTAAACTATAAAAAATCGATATTCTTTTTATTAATTACCTAATTTTTTTTTTTTTAAACAGCCGAATACATCCACAAACTCATAAATTTTCGGATACATAATTTTAATTATGTATTATGTATCTCGATCAAGTAGTTTCAGAAATTAATGTATTTCAGTAATCAAAATTATATATCTCCACTTAAAAGTTATGTATTCGTACAAAAATGGAGTAATTAACTGTTAAGTTTTTAAGTTCAAAAATATGTATATTAACTTCAAAATTATCTATCCTGGTGCTATTTATGTATTCGAAAATTGTTTAGAAATTATTTGTAATTTAATAAAAATAGGGATAAAGAGTAATTAGGGATAAATTTATTGAGATTTATGTAGGTACATTTGGGTTGTTTCGTGCAAATCTAAAAATCAAGGACAAAACTTAAACGACTCACTAAAAATACGCTATTCAGGCAAATCAGACTATATGGCTATTTTGTGCAAATATTGAAAAAGTGGCTAAAACTTAAACATCGGGCTAATAGGCTATTAATGCAAATCATACTATTTATAGTGTATTTTCCCCTTCTTTTCTCCCATCACACTGTATATTTCACTCTACGATTGAGCTTGAAGAATCCAAATATTGTCAAAGCACTCTAAAGGTATTTCAAATTTACTTCTAATTCTTTTTTTTTTTTTTTTTAAAATAAGTATTACTTTCCCTTTTTGGATTAGTGTTATGATATAGTTGTAGGTTATTTAAGGCTTGTAAATGTTAAATACTAATTTGATGTTGTAAATCTAGCATAAATAGCTTCTTATGCTTAATTTGTTAGTACTTAAAAATGACCAAATTTTATGAGTTGATGATCTTAGAATATGCAAACTAATTGATAATCATAGTTCTTGGTAAGCTTAAAATGTATTTCCCAAAATCAATATGCTGACATGACACGTTTATTACATTACATGAGTCCCACATCAAAGGTTGACAAAAGGTGTCATGTCAGCTAAAAAAGATAACAAAAATGCACTAAAATTTAGTCCTATGAAGTTGGAGCGTGTTGTAGCAACTTTGACAATAGTTCGAGGGTGTACCGAATGCTTATCTGTTTTCTTCTTGGTTTGTTGTTGCAATAGGTGTATGCTAGTGTAAGTTGTAGAGCTTGTTTGGGGTTTGCTAATAATAATTTGATGTTCAAAATCTTGCAAGAATCTGTTGAAAACACACCCTTAATGGAAGGTGTTTTTGCTGTGAGAATGCAGGTAATGGATATTAAACGATGTTACATAGATTTATTTACCGGTACTTCATCATGGTGGATATGTCGAGTATTTTAGTTCCTGCACGAAATACCCAAGCTATTATCCTGAACCGTCTTTCAAGACAAATTGCAACATAGTTATTAAGAGGGGATTACCCTATTGAAAAGATATTAAGAGGAGATAGTTGACTGATTTCAACTATAATGCACCTTTATTTCTTATGTTATACTGCGTATTAATATGTAGTTCTGCAGGTCCCATAGTTCTTCTGTTAATCGGACAATGTGAATAGCAGTTCTGTACAGATAAGTTGGAGATTTCTTACTTCGTTTATTGCTTATTTTCTACAGATTCTTGGTTATTACTGGTATATGATGCCTCCCAAGGAAAGAAAGCGTTGTCGACGTTTAACTCCTGATGTCTTCCTGATAATGTAATCGATGTCATTCTGATGTTTTTGCCTTGTAAAGATGCTGTAAGGACAAGCATCTTATTGAAGAAATGGAGGTATCGCTGGTGTAGGCTTACAGAGTTGACACTTGATTCATCTCTTTGGAAAGCACGGGATTTACTAGATCCTACAGTTAAATTTACAAAGGTTATCTACCAGCTTTTGTCTCTTCACGAAGGACCCATTACTAAGTTTACCCTGAATACGGCTTTTCTAAAAATAACTTGTCCGACAATTGACAACGTCATATATTTCCTCTCTAAAAATCAGATTCAAGATCTTGTTCTTATCTTTCCATGGCATGAGCGAT
>NC_061122.1:2956572-3015723 GCF_002878395.1 Capsicum annuum | reverse complement strand
TATGCAAATTACATGTTTGGGTGGTCTGAAACTACACTTTTATGAAAGATCATGCTTAACGCATTATGGCTCAGAAATAGGACTTGCAAGTCTTGGTATGACGATACTAACTCCGACAAATGCCATAACAGACACAGACTAGTTCAGAAATCAGATTTTATCAGACTTTCATGATTAAGAAATTTCAGAATGATACATGTTCAGAAAAGGTTAAAAATTGGGCATAAAGAGATGTTAGGTGGTCCCTGAAGAAGGCATGAATTCAGACAACTCATTGCCCAAAACCATGATTTGCCCATCCGGGTATATTATTATACGCTGACTTAAGTGCCGTGTGGCGTATCAGACTCAGACACTCCAACCCTTGCGGCACACTTGGGTTGGGGGCTTCCCCGTTGAGTCAATGGCGGATTTCATATAGCCCATGGAATATCAGACTTGTAGGGGAGTGTTACCTAACTCAGAAGTAATACAAAGATCAGAAATTGTTTTGACAAGAATGTCTTATGATTTTTGAATGATGTCCATGTGTTTTCAGAAGCTATGTTATACGTGATGTGTTGATGAAAATTGCTCACATCTATTATATATATGTTCAAATACTTTATTTTGGATTGCTTCGCGTGCCAGTACATTTGTGCTGACCCCCCTCCTTCTAGGTTTTGAGACACAGTCTAGGGGTCCAGATAAACAGTAGATGTTTCAGATCGCAGAGCAGATTGTGCAGGGGTGAGCCTTCTATATTCCAGAAGGCCTGTTTACTTTCAGATATTTATCTTTAGTCATGTTTTGGTTTACTGGGGGCCTTGTCCCAGTTTTCAGACAGTTTTGTTTAGTTCATAGTAGAGATTTTGCAGACTGAGTCAGACATTATTATTATCCAGATATATTTTGGATTTCAATTTTTCAGTATTATGATCACATTTAGACTAACCATGTTTCCGTATTAGATTTCTATTTTCGCATTATCTTTTATTATATGAATGTTGTGCATGATTACCATATAGACAGAGGGCGTCCCGGGCCTTCACGGTTCGGGAATGCTCATCACGGCCAGGGCTTCGGTTCGGGTCGTGACATAAACCCTACAGCTAAATTTACGAAGATTATCTGCCAGATTTTGTCTCTTCATGAAGGACCCATTACTAAGTTTGCCCTAAATATATCTTTTCTAAAAAGTAGTTGTCCGACGATTGACAACTTCATATATTTCCTCTCTAGAAATAACATTCAACATCTTGTTCTTCGCTTTCATTGTTATATGCTATACGAATTGCCTTCTTCATTTTTCACATGTTCGTAGCTGAGGCATTTAATTCTTCATTATTGCGCAATATATCCTCCATCGGTCTTTCAAGGATTTGATAAGTTAATTAGCCTGAAACTATTTAGAGTCGAGATTTCTTCTGAATTGCTGGAAAGTTTATTATCTCACTGTCCGTTGCTTGAGCAGTTGGTGATAAATGACCCAACAATTACAAACATAATTGAAATTGATGCTCCCATGCTGAGATCGTTTGATTTCGATGGCAATATTACTTCTATCTTCCTAAAGAATGCCCCTCTTCTGGTGAAAGTATCTTTGAAAGGTTACGGAATGAATGCAGAGGATCTCGATTTTGCAAAGGTATTTGAGTCTTGTCCTGCTCTCGAGCACCTCATCTTGGACTTTACTTATGCCGAGGTAAATGTTTCTTCGTGACTTGATTGTCATTCACTGTATCTGCTTGAATTTCTTTCGGGCTGACTCTCATTGAATTTTGGTAAATTTTTCCATAGTTCTTTGCAGAAGAAGGATATGAAGCACCAACGAGGCTTCCGTTTGATCTTAGTGTCAAGCGACTTTACTTGTATATGCTGATGCGCTCATCTAAGCTCTCATACGCTCTTTGTTTGATAAGAAGCTCCCCATATTTAGAATCTCTCGAAATACAGGTTCTTCGTACTTTTACTCTTTTCTTTCATACTTCTTAGATCGTCAATAATCTGAGAGTTTGACTTGTTATCTTTCGTAGGCCTGCGGTCGAGCTAAAAATGATGATCGTATTGTAGAATCCCTTGAACTCGAACATTTCTCAGATGTGACATTTAATCACCTCAGGGAAGTTAAGCTACGTTGCCTTAGTGGAACAGCGCCTGAGATGCAACTTATCAAGCTTTTGTTAGCCAAGTCCCCCGAGTAGGTGAGGATGCTAATCGATATACAGGTTGATGTACCTCTTGAGGCAAGATTAAAAATACACGCAGAGGTATCAAACTTTTTGCGAGCGTCACCTGAAGCAGAAGTAGTCTACGAAAAAATCGAGTGGAACATGGCCATTTCTGGATGGGATGTTTTGATCAGTTTGTTCTGAAATAACATTGCCTAATGTCTTATCATATGTTAAGGTTTTACACATTTAGTGCCTTCTCATGAATGATTTTCGGAACGCGATACGCAGGAAGTCCTTCTCAACATTAGTTTTTTTTTATGTGGTTGTGTCCGGGCAAACTTTTGCGCACAAGTTTATTTCAAATATTGTGTCGCAAGTTGCAGTGTTAGTTCCCTACCTGTTCAGTTCCTTATATATTCATGCTTGAAACACTTAGCCTGCAATGAGTTTGATTTAATGCACTTTAGTGGGGGTTCCTATCTGTTAGAGTTTGTGACCCGAATTTTGTTGATCCGACCCTGAAAAAATTGCGGTGCAACTCATGTTTGAGATTTTTTTTTTTTTTGGGGGGGTGTGTGTGTGTGTGTGTGTTAGCGTAGGGTTCGGGCTGAGGAGCCCACCACTGATCCTGTTGAGGGTGCCCATGTTCGCCCCCCGCTGTATGAACCTGTATATTTTTGGGCTTAAGATTTATTTGTATGCACGTATTATATGAGTGCGATTTAGTGAGTTGTTTTTGGACGGTTTATATACGTCATTGAGATTTTCATCTCCTCATTGTATTCCGCTGCATTATAGTGAATTTCCTTCTCTTCATCCCGTGGTTTTTCCCATCAAGGGTTTCCACGTAAATCTGTGTGTGTTCTTGTTTTCTTTCATTTTGTGGTATTGCTTATTCCTGTCCGTTTCTATAACACTTTCAAAACAACTTTTCTATCTTCACGAGGTAGTGTAAGTTCGTTATACACTGTACCCTTCCCAAATTCGCTTGTCGAATTATACCGGTATGTTATTGCTATGATGTTATTGTTTCTTTAAAGCTAAACTTAAAATGATACTCCCTCCGTTTCGTATTAGTTAGCCTTCTTTCTAAAAATATTTGTTTTAGTTTAGTTATTCAAGTTCTAAAATCAAGAGTATTTTATATATATGTTTCCCATTCTAACCTTGACAGGAATATTAAATACATCTATAATTTTCAAAATTATTGAATGGTGCATAAATGATCTCAATATTCTAGAAATAAAAATTAGGGAAAAGACTCAAATATGCCATCGAACTATTAGAAATGACTCATTTATGTCATTCGTTAAAAGTTTGCTCGTTTATGCCATCGCCGTTACAAAACAGGTTCATCCATGCCATTACGTGTTAATGGTGGTTTTTCAAAAACAGCTTCGCCATGTGTCGTCTTACTAGAGTTCCACATCATTAATTAAAACAAAAAGAAAAAGCTCAAATATGTCATCGAACTATCGAAAATGACTCGTTTATGTCATCCGTTAAAAGTTTGGCTCATTTATGCCATTGCCGTTATAAAACAGGTTTATATATGTCACTACTTGTTAATAATGGTTTTTTAAAAACTGTTTTGCCATGTGTCATCTTACTAGAGGTCCACGTTATTAATTAAGATAAATCAATAATAATTGATTTATTTTCTCTTACATTTTGTTCATAATAGTCAGTGTGTTGAATCTTTGAGGAATGTTTGCAATAGAGAATGATTAACTAGATACATTTAGTGACGTGGACCTCTAGTAAGACGATGCGTGACAAAACTGTTTTTGAAAGCCACCGTTGACAAGTAATGGAATGGATGAACGCATTTTGTAACGACAATGGCATAAACGAGATAAACTTTTAGTGGATGAAATGAGCCATTTCTGATAGTTTGATGGCATATTTGAGTATTTTCCCGTTATTTTAATTAATGATGTGCACCTCTAGTAAGATGACACGTGGCAAAATTGTTTTTAAAAAACTATCATTAACAAGTAATGACATGGATGAACTTGTATTGTAACGACGATGGCATAAACGAGCCAAACTTTTAATGGATGACATAAATGAGCCATTTCTAATAATTCGATGACATATTTGAGTCTTTTCCCAAAAAATTAAATGATTATTACTAGTTTCAATTATAAATATTCAATGTTTTAGACGTAATCCATTAGATGAGTAATATGTACCAAATGTTTAATCATTGCATTAATTATTGCACTTTAAGAGTTCACAAGGCCAATTAATACGAAACGAAGAAAGTATTATTTTCATTTTTAATTTGATATTTTTCCACAAAAGAAATTTGAATTATTCTAGTAATGCTAGTAAAAATAAATTAGAAAATAAGTACAAAACACACATACAAAAAAAGAAAGATTTTTTTTCTTTTTAATCCACGTAAGCAGAAAAACAAATAATTTGTTTCGAGTCTCCACTTATCAAAAGTCAAACTACTTTAACTGAAAATAAATCAAACTGTCACAATTCAATCTCAATAAATCAACGGCCACAATTCCTACAATACACCAAAAGGGTACTCTCGTCATTTCAGATTTCTCTTTGCCCGCCAAAAACTGTAAACTCTAACCGTTCAAAAAAAGCTACAAATAACTCTTCTTTAACAAACTTCAACTTCCATTCTGTTAAAAAAAAGCTCCCAATTTTCCAAATTTTCAATCTTTTCGAGTTTTCGATTATTTGGAAGAGCTAAATGAAGATGACTAGGGAGATTTTTGAAGATTACAAGAAGAAGAAGAAGAAGAAGGGAGTATCGAATTTCTATGGATTCGATACGTTTCTTGATCCGGGATGTCCGATTACACTAATGGGTGCGTTTCGTGATAATATTCGATATTTTCTTCAAGAATGTGCTGAGATTGAGGAATATACAGTTGAAGGGATGCCGGTTTGGTGTACGTTTTTGGTGCATAAGAAGAAAGGTATTGTGATTCCGCTTTATACGATTGAGGAGAATGTGAAGAGCTCGGTTAGAACGTACTGTGATCACTGTAGATGTGCTGGTATGTGTTGAATTTGAACACCCTTTTCGTTGTTTTATTGATTATTGAGCTTGGTTTTGGGAATTTGTTGGTTCTTATGAGTTTTGGAATTTTTGGGGTTTATGGGGTTTATGTAATGCCAATTTGGAGTTCATTTTTGGTTCATAAGAAGAAAGGTGTTGTGATTCCGCTTTATACGATTGAGGAGAGTGTGGAGAGCTCGGTTTTGGGAATTTGTTGGTTCTTTTGAGTTTTTTGGATTTTGTGAGTGCCAATTTGGTGTGTATTGTGATTCCACTTTATACGATTGAAAAGAATGTGAAGATTTTGGTTAGAACTTTCTGTGATCATTGTAGATGTGCTGGTATGTGGTGAATTTGAACACCCGTTTTGTTGATATACTGATTCTTGAATTCATGTTTTTTTCGATTCTTGAATTTGTATTTTGGGAATTTATTGGTTCTTTTGAGTTTTTGGATATTCTGTGATCACTGAAGATGTTCTGGTGTGTAGTGAATTCGGACACCGTTTTCGTTGTTTTATCAATTTTTGAGCTTGGTTTTGGGAATTTATTGGTTCTTTTGAGTTCTGGAATTTTTGGGGTTTATGGGGTTTATGTGTAGAAGGGAAATGCCAATTTGGTGTTCATTTTTGGTTCATAAGAAGAATGTGTTGTGATTCCGCTTTATACGGTTGAGGAGTGTGAAGATCTCTGTTAGAACTTTCAGTGATCACTGTAGATGTGCTGGTATGTGTTAAATTTGAACACCCTTTTCGATGTTTTATCTATTTTTGAGCTTGGTTTTGGGAATTTATTGGTTCTTTTGAGTTTTAGAATTTTTGGGGTTTATTTGTAGAAGGGGAATGCCAATTTGGTGTTCATTTTTGGTTCATAAGAAGAAATGTGTTGTGGTTCTGCTTTATACGATTGAGGAGAATGTGAAGAGCTCTGTTAGAACATACTGTGATCACTTTAGATGTGCTGGTATGTGTTGAATTTGAACACCCTTTTCGTTGTTTTATCGATATTTGAGTTCGTTTTGGAAATTTGTTGGTTCTTTTGAGTTTTGGAATTTTTGGGGTTTATGTGTTGAAGGAATGCCAATTTGGTGTTCATTTTTGGTTCATAAGTGTTAGGATCGATTACCTTTACACACACTAGATCTAGTGAAAAAGATGAAGAAAATAGAGAGAGATTTCTTGAGGAGAGAGAATGAAGAGAGAGAAATATTTCGTGGTAACACCTCGTGGATAAACTCCATGGCGGACGGGATATTTATATTAATGATTTAGGGTATGTACAGTTACACGGAGAAATGAGAATAAAGTGCTACAGTGCCTATAATTTGGGCCCGCCCCCCACACCCCCGGCAACCTCACATGCGGAGGTTGAACCGCGTGGTCATTAATATATAAACAGTACATCATATATTAATCAAGCTCCACACCTAACACTAAGAAGAAAGGTGTTGTGGTTCTGCTTTATACGATTGAGGAGAATGTGAAGAGTTCGGTTAGAACTTTCTGTGATCCTTGTAGATGTGCTGGTATTTGTTGAATTTGGGCACCATTTTCGTTGATTTATTGATTCTTGAATTCGTGTTTTTATCGATTCTTGAATGTGTGTTTTGGGTCTTTATTGGTACTTTTGAGTTTTTGGATTTTCAGTGATCACAGTAGATGGTGCTTGTAAGTGTTGAATTCGAACACCCTTTGCATTGTTGTATTGATTTTTGAGCTTGGATTTTTGGAATTTCGTGTTTCTTTCGAGTTTTTTGGATTTTGGGATGCCAATATGGGGTACATTTTTGGTGCATAAGAAGAAAGGTGCTGTGATTCCGCTTTATAAGGTTGAGGAGAGTGTGAAGAGGTCGGTTAGAACTTTCTGTGATCACTGTAGATGTGCTGGTAAGTGGTGAATTAGAGCACCCTTTTCGCTGTTTTATCGATTTTTGCATTCAGTTTGGTGTACATTTTTTGGTACACAAGAGTAGAGCCCGGTTAGAACTTTCTGTGATTCTGCTTTATACTACTGAAGAGCTCGGTTAGAACTTTCTGTGATCACTGTAGATGTGCTGGTATGTAGTGAATTTGGACATCCTTTTCATTGTTTCATCGGTTTCTGAATTTGGAATTTTAGGCCTTATGGGTTTTTGGTTAGAAGGAATGCCAATTTGTTGAAGAGAATGTGAAGAGTTCGTTTAGATCTTTCTGTGATCATTGTAGATGTGCTGGTATTTGTTGAATTTGGACACCCTTTTAGTTGTTTTTATCGATTCTTGAATTTGGGTTTCGTGAATTTATTTGTTCTTTTGAGTTTTTGGACTCTTGGTTTTGGGAAATTACGGTTCTTTTGAGTTTTGGGGTTTAAGGAGTTTGAGAAATTTTCGTTTTCAGGTTGGAGTCATCATCTGGTTTCGAAGAGGAAATATCATTTGATTATACCAGCTGATTCTGAATGGAAAAAGCATCTTGACGATGGTGTTTTTGATGATCAAGCTCACATTTTACATGGTTTAATTCATTCTAATGGATATGGGCATTTGATTTCGCTTAATGGAATTGAGGGTGGATCGAAATTTCTCTGTGGCCGAGAAGTTATGGATCTCTGGGATCGTATTTGCACGAATTTTCGAGTTAGGTAATGAACATTTCTAGAAAACTTGAAGATATCAGATTCTGTTTTGAATGTATCTTAGTTTGAGTTCTTGAAATGTTTTCATCTGTTTTTCTTGAAAGGAAAATCACTGTTGAAGATGTATCCAAGAAGCATCTGATGGATTTGCGTTTGTTGTATGGGGTTGCTTATGGGCATACATGGTTTGGCCGATGGGGTTACAAATTTAGCCATGGAAGTTTTGGGATAATGGAACACAACTATGAAAAGGCTATTGAGATGCTCAGTTCAATTGAACTTGATCATGTGATTGATGATTTCAGAGCCACCAACAGATCGAATGTCATGAAGCAGATGATTGTTTGTTATAGAGATTTGAGCAACACTCCTTTGATCACGATCCGCGATCTCTTGAGGTTCATGCTTGCTGTCAAGTCCTGCATTTCATTTAAGAAGGAGCCACATGTTGCCGCTCCTGTTGTACGATCCTGCTCTTCGAGATACTTAATGAGAAGTGCTGCACCAAACAAGTCTGCGGAGAAGGAAAAATCAGTGAGGTACAGAAAGTTTTCCAATGTTGCAGCGTCTCTTGACAGTAGATGGCCTGTGAGAAGACTCGAGTACACTGCAGAAGTGATTGTTGATGCATTGAGAGAAAAGAGGGAAGAAAACAGATTCGGGAGTTGTGGGATGAGTAGGCAAGAGGCACGGGATGCTGCTCGTCTCCACATTGGTGATACAGGATTGATTGATTATGTGCTGAAATCAATGAACAATGTGATTGTTGGAGGCTATGTAGTTCGTCGTGCAGTGAACCGAGTCACAAGGGTGTTGGAGTACACGATTCAGGAACTTCGAAATTGTGATCAGCCTGAACAGGAAAAGCTCCCCGAGCCAGTTCAGGACTATGATGCTAATCCCGGAAGCGATGTGTACACTGATGTTTTATTCTTGAATAATAATCTGCTTTTGAGCTTTGCGGAATCTGATGTGTTAAGCCTGGCTGTTAGGACAGTATTGGACAGCAAGCAATTTTTGAAGGAATGGCCATTTACGGATGATCCAGATGACACCATGTTCAGGTTCATTTGTTGTGTTTTACCGAGTTCTCTTGGTTTGGAAGCTGTATTCACAAAGGGATTTCTCCCAGGAGAGCTGGTTGAAGTTCCTCTACACTCAACAATTGGTGATCTAAAGATAGCCATCGAGTCTGCAATGAGGGACACTTACTGCATTATGGACAATTTGATGGTAACAGATATTGCAGGCATGGAACAAATGGGAGATAATGAAGTTCTCTTTGGCATCATCGAGTCTGGCTCAGAACTTTGGGTGAGGGGTCTCGGGTTGGATTTGGACAGCGAGTTGAGAAATGAAGGAGGGTCTGATAATTGGACAGTGAACTGTAGGTGTGGGGCTCGGGATGATGATGGTGAAAGGATGGTTGCGTGTGATATATGTGAGATTTGGCAGCATACTCGTTGCTGTGGCATCGAGGATTCTGAGGCTGTGCCATCATTGTTTGTGTGTGAGGCTTGCAGCATTTCACTTGCACCTCCAAGAGCACAGACCAGCTTTGAGTTTGGTCATTATGGTTCGGCAGCGCCAGTGCCCCTTGAATCTCACTTTGGCATGGACATGATATACTGAATTTAGGGGCTGACTGAGGCAATTCACTGATGCATGATTTGTATAGACATCAAAGGATAATCATCATATTGTCATATACTTGTGCAGTTTCTCTGTGATTCTTATCTCTTGTTACACGTGTTACTCGATTCTTTCAAACACAAACAATAATCGATGATGATCCATATATTCTGCGCGTCACCTGCTTCTTTACATTTCTCTTTCAGAAACTTATTGTCCATTTATCTGTTTGATAGAATGAATGAAGATCCAGTTTCCTGCTCGATGTACTTGTATAGCATTGAAAATATAGTCATGAATGTTGGATGGCCTTATCTGTGGTTCTTCCAGAAAACTTTAGCTGTCTGATTCAAGCGAGATGTTGAATTTGACACAAAAAAATCTTTTGTTTTTCGTTTTGATTTAGAACTATTCGTTTTATGTTAAAACGACATCCTCTGATGCACTAGCCTAGTGCCACGATCCTACATTCCTACTGTCACAGCCGACTTGGCACTGGCAATCTAGCCTAGTGCATTGAGCGTAAGTAACTACTGATGTCGGTTGCCTTGGCTAACACACCCTTCCAAGACACTTCAGTAGGGTCTGTAACACTATTCTCAGATGGTCAGCAAGCTCATCCTTACTCCGAAAATATACAAGTATGTCATCTATGAAGACAACGACAAACATGTCTAAATACTGCTTGAAAACCCTATTCATTAAGTCCATAAAAGCTTGAGGAGCTTTCATTATTCCAAAAAAAATAACCAGAAACTCAAAGTAACCATATCGAGTTCTAAAAACAATCTTTGGAATGCAACATTCTCTAACTTTCAACTGAAGATACCCCGACCTAAGGTCAATTTTTGAAAAACATTGGGCACCTCGATGCTGGTTAAACAGATCATCAATTATTTGGATAGGGTACTTATTCTTGATGGCGACATTGTTTTACTGTTTGTAATCTATACACATTCTTAGAGTACCATCCTTTTTCCACACGAATAACACTGGAGCGCCCTACGAAGAAGCACTTAGGTCTAATAAATTCCTTATCAAAGAGGTCCTTAATCTGTTCTTTCAAATCCTAAGTTCTACCAGTGCCATCAAGTTAGGAGGAATAGAGATGGGTTGGGTATTTGGATGAATATCAATCTAAAATTCGATTTCCCTATCGGGAGGTACTTAGAGAAAATCCTCGGGGAAGACTTCGAGAAACTCAATAACTACATGAATAGAATGGATGGTTGGGGTCTCAGACTTAGTATCCTTAACTTGAACTAGGGGACAGATTCACCTTTTAGATATTAACATTTTGGCCTTAAGAGAGGAGATGAAACGACCCTTAGGAGTCATTGAACTACCCTCCCACTTAAGGACGGACTATTGGGAAACGCTACTCATGATCTCCTCAAACGGGAAATGAGATCAATGAATACATTCTCTTCGCAAGGTATTGGAGACCACCCATTGGATGATCAAAGCCAAACTCTTCCTCAGCTCGAGTTAACAAGTTTCGAAATAAAGGCTGCTCATGTATGATATTGGCATGACAAATCGCTTCTTCTGGATCTCTCCTACATATACTGCACGATGCCCTTTTGGAACACCTCTTGATATTGAAGACCTTCTTAAGAACCGATTAGCTTGAATAAATGGAGCCACTTTGATACCCATTGTCTCAAGGGATATTTGGTAACTCCAAATTCTGAAGTATACGAAAGAGAAAGAGGTTCAAGTATCACACAAAAACTGGATTATGTTTAATTTGGATGTTTGTGTTCTTGTAATGGCCCTTTAGGTCATTTTCCACATTTATGCTTATCTTCTCCGTTTGAGCTTCTTCATAACTGCCCCAAGTCATTTATGACTTGCTGGGACTGAGGGTTCGGTTACCGGACAGTTCGTTTGTTTTTTAGAGTCAACTCCCTATTTAGAAGTCTTCGTTGGTTCCAAATGGCCACCGATCAAAAACTTCAGCGAAACGATCTCGGATGAAAATTTCAACTGTGCCAGCATATCCAAAATATCGATTTTAGTCTAGGTAGACCTTTGGTTCGGGTCCCAATACACCCGAGCTCATTTCGACCTATTAGTTGGAAAGTCATAAAATTGAAACTATATATGTGGGCCCCACTTTTTGCCTAAACAACCTTGTATGGAAGTTTTGATGATTCCAATGGATTGAATTGTGGTTTACACTCAAATTTCACTATTGGATCATATATTTTGGGTCCCGGATGAGTTCCGAGGGTCAAAAACAAATTTTTGACTTTGCTGTCGCAGGGTACCGCGTCTGTTCGCCGAAGGGGTCTATAAATAGACCCAAGGTCGCGATTTTGGGGATTTTTCTTTCACATTTGAGAACCTAAAGCCCTAAATGGGTATGATCACTCGAAATTGAGTCTTGTGGGTGTCTAGGGAGCTTGGTAAACATCTTTTATCATGATTATCATCCGGATTAAGGTAAGATTTCATCACTTTATTGGGGAATTTCATTGTTCTTGACCCAAAACCCAATTTAGCTTAGGGCTTGATTTAGCCCCAAATTTCTTTTTTTTGCACCCATCAATTGAGGGTTATGCTTCCTTGGTGATAGATGAGCATTGGGTTGACCTCGGAAACATGATTTCCGTATGTGGGACCCACTTGGGCTTTTGGTGTCATTTTTAGACCCGTAGCACAATAGTGCAATATGGGTATCGTTAGACTCGTATTGATGAGTAGATTATATTTTTGATAGTGTGATAACATTTTGGAGATTGTGAAGTGAAGACGAGCATGTGGTGCTTGAAGTGTGATTTTGCAGTTTAGCCTTGAGGTAGGCTTCTATCTACTCTTCTTCATGGATGATGTATGATATATATTGCATGTGAATGTTAATGTTAAGATTGATATTCGATAGAATGACTTAGTATTGAATATACATATAAGTTTGGAGATTATATAGAGTTTTGGACCCGTAGGTTGAATTACTTAATACCCTTGGAGAATCCTATTGCCTTCTCCCTAGTTTGGGTAAATTTGTAGCATGGATATGATATAATGCTATGCTCGGAATATGGTTTTAGCATTTGAAGCATGATTTGTATATTTAGCCTTATTGGGCTTGTGTGATAGTTTTGGAACCGTAAGTTTGGTAGAGTTGACTTGAGTACCCTTGTTTCTAGTCGAAGTTACTATCTTAGGCGTTAATATGGCTTGCTTGACATCTAAAGGATGAACTTGATACCTTTGCCTAGTTTGGAGCATAGCATGCCTAATTATATATAGAAGTGGGATCATCCGTCTCACTTAGACCAAGATTTGTGTGCCCTTGTGGGCTTAGTTGCGGGTAGTAGACCTAGTTGAGACTAATGAGCCTTATTTATGAGAATTACTTGGTGAATTGATAAATTGTGATGATTTTCTTCGGATTATGATTAGTGTCCCATAGAGATGCATTTTTCTCTTTATTATGATATTTGACCCCTAGATGCATTTTCCTCTTTATTATGATATTTGACTCATAAAGATGCATTTTTCTTTTAATTATGATATTTTGCCCATAGAGATGCTTTTCCTCTTTATTATGTTATTTGGCCCATAAAGATGCATTTTCCTCTTTATTATGATATTTGTCCCATAGAGATGCATTTTCCTCTTAATTATGATATTTTGCCCATAGAGATGCATTTTCCTCCTTATTGTGATATTTGGCCCATAGAGATGCATTTTTCTCTTAATTATGATATTTTGCCCATAGAGATGCATTTTTCTCTGAATTATGATATTTGGCCCATAGAGATGCATTTTTTTCTTAATTATGATATTTTGCCTATGGAGATGCATTTTCCTCTTAGTTACGATATTTGTCCCATAGAGATGATTTTCCTCTTAGTTATGATTATTGAGCTTATAGAGACGATTTTCCTCTTGGTCATGATGCAAGACCTATAGATATGAGATGTCTAATAGAGGCAATATACTTGTTGATATTATGCCTCCTAGATGTGAGATGCCTCCTAGATGTGAGATGATTATAGATATGCTACGGTTTATAAATATGATTATTGATATGAGTCTCGGATATGTATATGGGCCTAAGGCCATGGTTATGATGTTGTGATTATTTCGGATATATTAATGGGCCAAGGGCCGTGTTACGGTACTGATTAAATATCCAAGAAGTGTTTATCATTGTGAATGATGTGATTGCAATTTATGAATATGAATATGTATATGTTTGTATACACATCTCTCCGCTATGGGACATAGAAAGATGTCGTATGATGCTTATTATTCCATTGATTGAATACAGGTGATGACATGCATAGGTTTGGTACGTTCATGATTATTTACCATTATAAATGATGTGATTATAGACGAAATATAATCTTATGGTTTTTCTTCTTGTTAGACGGTTAAGATATGTGGTAACTAGTTGTCTATTAGCTAACTATTGCACTTGATGGCTAGGAAGCTAATGTATTAGTTAATGAATCTTGCTTAGCTGGAATATGGTAGCTAATGATGGTCAGTTAATGAATGATGTCATTTAATAAAAGATGGTTAGGCGACAAGTAGTAATGTGTTGTCTAGTAATGATTAACAAAAATAGGATGAATAGTTGATAAAAGTGAATGGTGGATAGATAACGGTTTTTGTCTAATGATGAACCTAGACTAGATGTTATACGTTGACTATTAAATGAATAGTGGTTAGTTGTTATCCCATGAATAAGGATTATGTGAAGGATAATGTTTAGGCTAATAACTAGAGGTTATGTGATGACTAGCGAACTAGCGGTTTAATAATAATAAATGTTGGTTAGCTAATAACAAGTAATAGGGATGTATTGATAAGATAAATATCTTTATGGTTATGAGTATATCATCTTGCGTTTGTGCCCCTATTATATGCCTATATTTATGTGTCGAGAGTTATGATGATACATTGATACCCGATAAGGCCGGAGGATATTATGATGATATTGATACCCGGTTCGAGTCCGGAGGATACTATTGAGATGATATTGATACCCGGCAAGGCCGGTGGATATTGTGATGATATTGATACCCGGTTTGAGTCTGGAGGATACTATTGAGATGATATTGATACCCGGCAAGGCCGGAGGATACTATGATGATATTGATACCCGGTTTGAGTCCGAAGGATACTATTGAGATTATATTGATATCCGACAAGGATGGAGGATATTGTGATAATATTGATACCCGGTTCGAGTCCGGAGGATACTATTGAGATGATATTGATACCCGGCAAGGCCGGTGGATATTGTGATGATATTGATACCCGGTTTGAGTCCGGAGGATACTATTGAGATGATATTGATACCCGGCAAGGCCGGAGGATACTATGATGATATTGATACCCGGTTTGAGTCCGAAGGATACTATTGAGATTATATTGATACCCGGCAAGGATGGAGGATATTGTGATAATATTGATACCCGGTTCGAGTCCGGAGGATACTATTAAGATGATATTGATACTCGGTGAAGCCGGAGGTTGCTGACAATGATGATGGTCCTGATAAGTACAGTTATGATGCATTGTGATATTGATGGTATATTTTGCATTTATTTCTGGATGCGTATCGCCTATCACCAGTATGCACCTATGACTATCAGCCGATATGGGACGGTTGCATAGATATGGGTGAAGAATATATCTTGTATTATTGTTTGTTGATTGAAGCTTCCGAGTCTGGGGCGGTGGGGGTACGCATAGGATCGGCTAGATATTTGGTTGTCCAGAGTAGCCGGTTATTTACGATGTTATTGATATTGTTATTATCATGGTTATGATCATTGTTATGGCTAGCTTATGACAGATTGATCATGGATTCGGTATTTGGATTGAGGTATGTCTTCGACGTTTGCTATCTTATGATTACATTACTATGCACGATTATTCTATGTCTAGCCATATGGATTAGAAATCCTGAGTATGTTGGTATTGAATCCTGATAGTATTATAATGAGGTCTTAAAATGAGAACATGACGGTTTAGTTTATGTTTGAGATGAAGCCATGGTACTATCGGATATCCCTTCATTCATTGTTCATATTGTATAGTCGTTCTTTCGCCTTGTATATTACAATATATCTTTCTTTCACTCTTTACTTGTATATTGACCTGGGATATACGGTATAGCATTGACATATATTGACTGTAGCCGGAATAGGATAGTTCACCTTGATTCTTCCTTAGTCTTCTTATTTTAGACTCTTGGACATAAATATGATAGTTGTCCCTTGTAATTCTCATTGACTTATTACATGATTTATGGAATTTTGGTTGTAGTTGCCATTCTGTTTATATGTTGTATATATCTACTTTATCTTTGGAGCTCAGTTGGCAGTTTCCTACTGAGTACCATTCGGTTGGTACTCATACTACACCTCTGCAGCCTGCAGATCATAGTACGAGTTATCGCCGTTGATGTGTGCATCGTGTGGAGTAGCCCTGATTCGGAGACTTAGAGTGAGCTCTTGAAATTCGGAGTATTACTTATCTCTCTCCTATGTATTAGACTAGCCTCTAAGTTATATTCAGAGGTAAGTTGAATCAATGTATTTCTCCTTGATATCTCACTTTTGTACTCTTATTATGTTTAGAAGCTCTTGTACTGATACCACTAGGTTTTGGGATTCATCTATATGTATTGATCTTTATCTCATATATTCTACATTCTTTTTCTTATGTTATTAAGTAGTCCGTTACTAGCCGTTCTGAACTACAAGTTGGCTTGCCTACTGGTGGGTTATGGTAGGTGCCATCATGACCTGAAAAGTTGGGTCATGACAAATTGGTATCAGAGCCTAGGTTCTTCGGTATATTAGTACAAGAGCTAAGTGTTTGTAGAGTCATGCGGATCGGTGTGGAGACGTCCGTAACCTATCTTCGGGAGGCTACAGTGACATTTTTGGAAATTTACTTCATGATTCCTTATCGTGTCTCTCCGTTCTTATGAACCTTGAACATATTATTTGACTCTATTTTATTCCCGAAGGACGATGCGATATTTTCAACAGATGTGGATAAGACTCCAATACGAGTTTCCAGAGTTTCAGTGCAGTATCAAACTAGAGAGTTAGAGATGGATATCGAAGATCTTCAGCGGTAGCTAAAAAGGATTTGGGTTGAGTCCTCATCAGACTGTCGGAGTATGGTATGGTTTTTTGAGTCATGGTGACCATTCTGGATTATGAGGGGTAGTATCTCGAAGTATTTTAGATTTTTGGTTTGGTTGTGTTGTGATGAGACACTCGTTCAGAGAATGCCCCTGGTATGAGATAGGTGGTTAGATAGAGTTAGCCTGTATTCCCCGCCAGCCTAGAGTTCCTAAGACAAACTATGATTTTAAAAGTTTGGACATAAATTTATGGATTTCTCTTGACGTTGGTTGGCCATCCATTTGAGCTCAGTTTGTGTCCTCGCCATGTTGATTCTCCAGGAATTGCTACGACTATAGGGAAATCGACTACTAGTATAGAGAGTGTTTTCGACATAGGAGTTTCAGTTATGCAGCTCATTCAGATCAACCTCATGATGTTGTGGCATCTTCAGATGGTGCATTTGGTGACTCAGTTGATGATTCAGTCGGTCAGTCCGAGTTTAGCCCGTTCAGATTTATTTTCCCTATGCCTATCAGGCATGTGATTGCAGATGTCACCACGACTGGTGTGCTTTTATTCTCGCCTTTTTCTCTTATTATGTGTATTGGAATTTTCATACCCATTGATAATTATATGCCTTGATGAATTTATATTGGTCATTATGTGCCTTATTATTGAATTCATGATTATATTACTACTCCATGGTTTATTTTTTTTAGTAGTGGATGGAGTAGATAATATTAATGTTTCTTCCCTATGGGTGTGCTTTGGGTTCGAGTCTCATTTATCTTGGCACATTAGTCCTGTTGTGGCCCTTGAGTGGTATATAATATTGATGTTCATTTTGGTGCCACCTATCGAGTATATTGATTTTGATATTGTTGTTGCTATTGCTACCACTGCATGATGGTACTGATATTACTTGATATTATCACTTGATGTTGTTACTTTATAGTTGATTCTTGCTGAGTAGCTGTATAGACTAGTGTTATCTAGTTGGACTCTCATTTTCTTGTGCTATTATTTTGTGGCTTGAGTAGATATAGCCCGATTTGATGATTTTTTCCCCCTAGCATGGCTAGGTTGATTGTGTTCCCTCTTGGTTAGCTGTATTAGATTGATTTGCGGATGTATTGTGATATCGAAAGACAGGTTAATCTTTTGTGGCTCTATTATCACCCTAGAGTTGGAAATGTAGTCGCATTAGCTATTATTGAGTCTGAGATCCTTAGACTTGCCTTCTGGGTTGCGAAGGTTTTTGCCTTGGCTATTCTTTTAGATTTAGCCATTTATGAGATTGACCAGTTTGAGGTCCGCTCTTCATTTGTGGCTATTTCTTTGTCCAATAGTGATTTGATGTTGATGTTGAGCTGTCATGGATTCATCTCATAGGTAAGTTGGTTCGCTCTCTTGTGATGGATTGCCTTGTTGTTAGTGTGGATATTGGATACTTTTTTGTTGTTGTGATATGGTTTTGTCTAGAGAAGATGAAAGATAGAGGCACGTGGCCTTTCCTGTGATCGCTTCTAAAGTTGGGAAATTAGAAACTCTTTAGCTTGAGTTATTGGCACTCTGGTGGTTGTCTCGACTTTGACCTTGGCTTTGAGATTGTTATTTCTTCTTTGATGATGTGGTTCTTGGGTGGATTCAGGATATTCCTATTTCAGTATTTGTTTGTCCTAGTAAGGCTTGGTGGAGTGATTCTCCTCGATGATATGTATTTAGGGCTATTTCTTTGCCTAGATGGGGTATCGTATTGGTTCAGTTTTGACTTGATGCTTTGGAATGGCGATTGGGAAGTATGATAAATTTGGATTATTAATGCCTACTCATTCTTAGTTTTGTTTAGATATTTGAGACCGAAGGATTCAACCTTGGTATTTAGATTTCAGCTTGGTGTTGTGGATCTTGTGTGAAGCTTCTATTTTAGAGTTGTCTTCATTTAGATTTCATTTATAGGCTGGTTGAGCCTACTCTGTGGTTGTATATTTGGTCTTCTTGACATCGGTTGGATTATAGTTGATAAGTGTTCAGATGATAGCTCATGGGCCCCATATTGGTTATATCAGTTTTGACCTCGAGATTCAATTTTATTTAGGAATTTTGGATGATTTACTCAATGGGAGTAATATACTTGAGTTGGTATCAACGTATTGTGGTTCAGATTTGCATGCATCAGTTTTTCCAGTTAAGTTGGAGGCCATTTAGCGGTTGAAGTTGAGGTTTGGTTGTTTGGGAAGTAAAGTGAGGGTGCAGGCTGAAAAAGGGATACCTGTGGTGAAATCCCTTGCAAGTGTTCTCTCCTCGTAGAGGTTACATGGGAAGTCATTCTTGAAGCATGCGGGCCCAGTACCTCATCAATTTGAGCCTTTGAGATTCTTTCTATTCGTTGACTTTCGAGGACGAAAGTCCTTTTAATAGGGGATATTGTAATGACCCTTCAGGTCATTTTCCATATTTATGCTTATCTTCACCGTTTGGGCTTCTCCATAACTGCCCCAAGTCATTTATGACTTGCTGGGACCGAGGGTTCAGTTACCAGGCAGTTCGTTTGGTTTTTAGAGTCAACTCCCTGTTTAGAAGTCTTCGTTGGTTCCAAATGGCCACCGATCAAAAACTTCAACAAAACGATCTTGGATGAAAATTTTAACTGCGCCAGCATATCCAAAATATCGATTTTAGTCTAGGTAGACCATTGGTTCGGGTCCCAATGCACCCAAGCTCATTTCGACCTATTAGTCGGAAAGTCATAAAATCGAAACTATATATGTGGGCCCCACTTTTTGACTAAACGACCTTATATGGAAGTTTTGATGATTCCAATGGATTTGAATTGTGGTTTACACTCGAATTTCACTATTGGATCATATATTTTGGGTCCCGGATAAGTTTTGAGGGTCAAAAATAAATTTTTGACTTTGCTGTCTCAGAGTACCGCGTCTGTTCGCCATAAGGGTCTATAAATAGACCTAAGGTCGTGATTTTGGGGATTTTTCTTTCACATTTGAGAACCTAAAGCCCTAAATGGGTATGATCACTCGAAATTGAGTCTTGTAGGTGTCTAGGGAGCTTGGTAAACATCTTTTATCATGATTATCATCCGGATTAAGGTAAGATTTCATCACTTTATTGGGGAATTTCATTGTTCTTGACCCAAAACCCAATTTAGCCCCAAATTTCGTTTGTTTGCACCCATCAATTGAGGGTTATGCTTCCTTGGTGATAGATGATTATTGGGTTGACCTCGGAAACGCGATTTCTGTATGTGGGACCCACTTGGGCTTTGTGGTGTCATTTTTGGACCCGAAGCACAATAGTGTAATATGGGTATCGTTAGACTCATATTGATGAGTAGATTATTATTTTGATAGTGTGATGAAATTTTGGAGATTGTGAAGTAAAGACAAGCATGTGGTGCTTGAAGTGTGATTTTGCAGTTTAGCCTTGAGGTAGACTTTTGTCTACTCTTCTTCATGGATGATGTATGATATATATTTCTTGTGAATGTGAATGTTAATATTGATATTGGATAGAATGACTTAGTATTGAATATACATATAAGTTTGGAGATTAGACAGGGTCTCGGACCCGGAGGTTGAATTACTTAATACCTTGTAGAATCCTATTACCTTCTACCTAGTTTCGGTAAATTTGTAGCATGGATATAATATAATGCTATGCTCAGAATATGGTTTTAACATTTGAAGCATGATTTGTATATTTAGCCTTATTGGGCTTGTGTGATAGTTTTGGAACCGTAAGTTTGGTAGAGTTGACTTGAGTACCCTTGTTTCTAGTCGAAGTTACTATCTTAGGTGTTAATATGACTTGCTTAACATCTAGAGGATGAACTAGATACCTTAGCCTAGTTTGGAGCATTGTATGCCTAATTATGGAAATTATGGATTAGAAGTGGGATCATCCGGCCCACTTAGATGAAGATTTGTGTTAGCCCTTGTAGGCTTAGTTGCGGATAGTAGACCTAGTTGAGACTAATGAGCCTTATTTATGAGAATTACTTGGTGAATTGATAAATTGTGATGATTTTCTTCGGATTATGATTAGTGTCCCATAGAGATGCATTTTCCTCTTTATTATGATATTTGACCCCTAGAGATGCATTTTCCTCTTTATTATGATATTTGACCCATAGAGATAGATTTTCCTCTTAATTATGATATTTTGCCCATAGAGATGCATTTTCCTCTTTATTATGATATTTATCCCATAGAGATGCATTTTCCTCTTAATTATGATATTTTGCCCATAGAGATGCATTTTCTTCTTTATTTTGATATTTGGTCTCTAGAGATGCATTTTCCTCTTTATTATGATATTTTGCCCATAGAGATGCATTTTTCTCTGAATTCTGATATTTGGCGCATAGAGATGCATTTTTCTCTTAATTATGATATTTTGCCTATAGAGATGCATTTTCCTCTTAGTTACGATATTTGGCCCATAGAGATGATTTTCCTCTTTGTTATGATTATTGAGCTTATTGAGACGATTTTCCTCTTGGTATTGTTGGAAAGCTAACTCAAAGACCTATCATTTGGCACATAGTAGGCTCTCTAATTAGACATATACAAAGAGTTATGGTCGATGGAAGCTGACACAAATTACAACGTCCACTAAAAGTTAATCGATCGAAATAGTTTCAACTCGTCCTTGAGTTGAAGGACTTCTATGGTATAAATTCAAGCTTGAATGGATTCAAATAATTAACATTCCATATTGGCATAGGATTTATGGCTTTGGGATTATCAACGCATCGAAATCATGGTCTGTATTGTTGCCCGAAATGCGGGACATTACATTATCTCCCCCTTGGGATCATTCGTCCCCGAATGATGGATAGAATGTCGAATTCTTAATGGTATAACGCGGACATGATATGTTCCCTAAGAAAGAATACACTGATCGGAAACATGACTATAAGATTGGAACTACTGATGTTTTAAATGCTTATGACGGACATGCATATCCAGCGCATGGAATACACGACTGAAGCGACTCATAAGCTGAGTTCTCATAATGAACATGCATATCTGATGCATGGATTTGTTACTGAGTTGTTCTCATGAATGCAGAACTGAATATACTGATAAGCTAAACTTTTTCTATTGGACATACATTTCTAATACATGTATATCTGACTGAACTGACGTATGAACGTATGGCTGAATACGCAATGATAACTGGTGCGGAGCTTGTAATAAGAATCTATGCATGCAGCTGAATGGGGTATCTCCCCCTTGGGACCCTATGTCCCTCTATGAATGCTCAATTCACTAAGATACTCGGAAAATTGAGGCAATGCACAGGGAACCTACGAATTGAATCATAACTAAACGTCTGAAATCTGAACTTAATGCATGATGCATGAACTGGGCTATACTCGTTACTACTGGTATACTCTATATTGGAATAGTAGCATGTCTGAGATTTCGAATAGAATGAATAAGTGCAAAGACGAGAAAACAAGTCATGCAAATCTGACTGCTAAACTGACTTATTGGCCATACAGACTGAATTATACTACACCCTCATACTTGACTGGAGTATCTCTTCAGCACAATTCTCTGAAGAAATTCTAGCAGTAATAGGGATCCATGAATCTTGGGTATGGATTACACAAGACATCAAACTGAGGAATCACCACATTGACACTACTTGTAGTCTGGAACATAGGCATATAAATCCTGAATTAGAATAGAATTACCAGGCCTTTGGCATTACAACTTCTTACTTTCAAGCTTAGCACACTTCTCGAATATCACTTAACTATACTATTCTCCCTAAATATCATATTCATTCAACTCAACTTAAAATTCTCATATGAGCATTGACAAATCTTTCTACTAATGTCGGAAATAACTTAATACCTTCATCGTGATCAAGCCTAACTCTAAGTCACAAAAATACAACATGCCAGACCACGCTATTATTCTAGACCATATGATACAATCTTCTATATCTCCTTTAAAGATCACATCCTAAGTATAACATGACTTACCACTTCAATGACTACTTTGAACTCTTAATATGAAGTCGCTAATGCATATTACGACCTTCCACTACAATCCTAAAACATCATTCAAGCCTAATTTATAACCACATGTTAACTCCAAGGCAATCACTCATAAATACATACTTCACATAGTTTCTAAACTATTATCAATATAACTCCCACGCGCTATCCTAAAAATATACACACACCAACTTTTCCACTAACCATCACATGTATCAAAGACTTGGCCCCAAATCTTACTTCATACTTATGGCCTTATCTAAACAAGCATACTATGATCTTCCATCAACACGAACATTTACATCATCACCACTATCATTACATAGGAAGGGTCACTAAAAGGTTAGAACATAAGACCCTCAAGCGTGAAAAGATCTTTATATGGGACTGAGCACACTATAAGGAGTGAGTACATGCATCATGAGTTGCATGACCTCAACTAGAGTTCATAACATAAGGAATGTGATCCCGACGACTTAAATGAACTAGAACTCATTATCTTGGAACTGGAAGAGTGCATGACTCTCTATCATTTACCAGAATGATGAACTATGCTCACGAAACTGACTCGTAAGGTATGAGTAAGCATCCGGATAACTAAAAAAAATTACTGAGGTAGGAATGGGTTGAGATCTACCCTTACTTTCTGATGTTCTAAATCATACTGCATCACTACTAGAATCTGAGAGCCTTACTTGGTCTTTCGTTCTATCATCTCCCCCTCAGCTTCACGTCATCATCTAGAGTTTGGGAGATCCTTTACCAGATTCTAACTGAACTACACTTACTGTAATCTAGGGTCTGAAAAAAAATGACAATACACAAAATTAATAGAACTTAACCCGAAAGCCCACACATGAAAGTGGAAAGCCCACTGCTAA
The DNA here is from genome assembly GCF_002878395.1 of Capsicum annuum. Classification (NCBI taxonomy): domain Eukaryota; kingdom Viridiplantae; phylum Streptophyta; class Magnoliopsida; order Solanales; family Solanaceae; genus Capsicum; species Capsicum annuum. Next base: position 2,992,274 of record NC_061122.1, on the reverse strand, counting down.
TACTACCTTCTGAGATACATTAGTTTGCACATTTATTTCTATCGGTTCAACCTTCAAAACTCAAACTTAGATTCTAACACTTAACATGGATATCACCAAGCCTTTGATGAACCAAACCACTTTCGACATAGCGTACTAATATCGTGACTCCTAACTTATGCCTCATTACTATGAGAATCAAGATCATATAAAAGGCTCAACACTATCAATCAAAACTCTAACCTAAATATTTAGAACCCATATAACATATACTACTCTTTCCCCATCTAGCAACTCAACGGTACTACTAGCCACACATAATATGTAATAGCCTTAGAAAGAATGCCGCAACCTCATGTCACCTTAGGCATACTTCTACATCACACATATAATATCATACATCACTACGAATCAAATAAACTTAATCTATTGCATGCACCGTTCAAGCCTATTGGATCACTTCTATACAACTAGTATTCATTAACCAAGAAATCTTCACATCCACCTTCATGGACATCAACTATTCAAACTTAATATCTAGTGCTATGCATGATTTACAACCCAACCTTACACAAAATTTTCACTTGGAAACCATGAAATAAACATCAAGAAACACTAGTACACTAGAACTTCATAACAACAATAATCGACCTTGACCTTACGGTCTTCTTTATCATAACTCATTAGCACGTACTATTTCAACACATCAAGCCTACTAATATTTATTCCCACAAACATACATCATTAATCTCATGCCAAAATTCTTACATCCACATCCTACATTAAATTCAAGCCAATGGTCTAGCATCAATCATCTACCACCAATGACGAGTGCAACATAATATACTAATCCATCAAATTGGAACATTCTATCCCAAATACTTCAAAATCTGCTACATACCTTCTCATAAGTAGTACTAGTTTACAACTACCAACAAAAGAAGGTCAAGAGGTAAGGTCATATAATAGACATGATCAACCTTAATCTTATATTATAACCCCATACAATCGTTTCTACTTATACTGCTTTCTCACATCACAATTACTTACCCAAGTGTACATTTACACTACCTCCAAAGTCCACAACAACCATGAATCTATACTTATAACCTACTGGCTAATCTGGCCATTTTCATACTTCAAGCAAGGATAATTTACCTCGCCTAATAACTCCTTCTCTATCTTCTACTAATAAACTAACACACAAGGACAAATCATTTCTTTACCATCCCAATCTCATGTAACCAAATTCAGCTATACATACATTAAACCTACACAAGAACAACAAGTTGGATAACAAGTTGCTAGTGAATCGAAATATGCCTCACACGGCTTCACTAGACTTTGGTTTTGTATTTTGAACAAGAAAATGAGATGGATGACAAGGCAACTATGCTAGTGAATCGAAAGAGCCCCACACGGCTTCACTAGACTTTATTTTTCAACAACACTTTGATGACACTATTTCATGAGATCGAGATTTAATACGCAATATTCAATGAACTAATAATACACATCTTAGTCTGTAGAAATAAAATCGGAGTCAAACACTTCCTCCATGGACTACCATACTGTCCACACATGCTGCTAGCTACCAAATTAGATTATCACTATAAAGGGGTAAATCATCCTCACTCTGACTTCTAACTTTGTGACTTCACATCACCAACTTCTTGGTCTAATTTTATTACCAATAGGTCATGACAACAACACTTTAACACATACTACTGTTCAGGTGGAAATACAGTTCCAACATTCTGCTACACCTTATTACTCTGAAGCATGACACTGGCAACATAAGTTCTAAAAAGAACTGAATACACTTAATACTGCAGGCTGAAAAGCACGATTTCATCAAAATCAAGGTTCACACTAGAACTAACATACTCTGAAGCACTAATGGACTTTTCTCAAGTCCTTGCAAAAATTTTATATGATTCAATCAGAACGAACCATACCATTTAGACTCTAAACTTCTGTACTTGAATCGGCTCAATGATGAGACATGTCTGAGAATGTTCGAGTAAGGAAAGAATTGGGATGACTGTTACTTTCGTATGGGCAACACCATAGCATGAATTTGAGTATGAAAGAGGAACATTCTGACTCTATTGCATGAACTAGAACATGAAGAAAGAGAGACATTCCTAAATGCCTAGTAGCCTCCTACTTATAAGTGTGGCGCGCTACACACCCATAAATAAGACTCTACCTGACGCGATTTCGTAGATACCCTGGGACCATGAACCGTGCTTTGATACCAAGTTTATCACGACCTGAACAGGGGCCCTTGCCGTGACAAGTATTCCAAACGATCAAGCCCCGAAACACCCCTTAACTATCTAGTAATCATGCACATGACTTATATGAAAAAAAATATGGAAGATACACTATATAATGGAAACATGGTCAAGAATCATATGAAAATAATAATGAGGAATAATGTCCCACAATCTCAATCAACATCTCTATAACATCTGCGAAATCTCTATGATATGACTAAAATAAATATCTATCTGAAAACTAGGACAAGGCCCCCAGTAGACCAATAGCTAATAAATGATAAATTAAACTGCAGACATCAGGCCTTCCGAAATATAGAAGGCTCACCACTTGATTCTGTGATCTGTCGGAAGGAATCTACTGGTTGTCTGGACCCCTAGACTGTGCCTTGGGAGAGGATGGGGTTAATACAAAAGTACTGGTACGCAGAGAAATCAAAATAGAAATAGAATATTTTTACACAATATAGGTGAGAGCCATTATAAAGCAGTTTCATATCAAATTATTTGAAAACACATGGCCACAATGTAATAGTTTTCAATACCAATGTAATGAGATTGAGCTAGGTGGAATACCCTACAATTGTAATTCTACGGCTATGTGGAATCCACCTCTGGTGCTCGGCGGCCAAGCCTCCAATCCAAGTAGCCACCAGGATTTGGAGCCGGTATACCCCCATGTGAGTACACCGCAGGGAATCCCCCCATGTGAGATGTCCCAATTATTTTATTATCCTCCCATGTAGGATACAATATCATATGACCCGCATCGAAAACTAGGGTTTCCAGCGATGAGCCCTTTCACTCAAACGCCTTCTTCGGGCATCCACCTTTCTCATGAAAATCAATGCATTCAAACTTTGTTCAAATCAATCACATGTCATACTCTGTAGGGTATCGTCATATCCGACTTGCAAGTCATCAGTATCATATCATTCTCTTTATTCAATCATCATATGCAACATATTTCAACATGAACAAAACAACCCTTTCTTTGAAAGTCAAGAACCATATCCAAATCATTACATTTTAAAGATATTTCATGACATGCATTTCAAGATGATTTCAAATGATTCATATCATGTGAAAACTTAGAAACAATATCATATCAAGAGAGGGGTTCTGCGTAAATTATGTTCTCAATTTATCATCATTATGAAACACATGCATATCCATATATAATATATCAAATCATATTGGAATTAGACCTAAAGACCAAATCAATATCATAAAACATTTAAAACATAATCATATTCGTAATTTCAAAACCCCCATTTTGAAAACATGAATTTTTAAAGCCCATGAGATTTTTGAGATAAACCCACATACCTCTATATGCGAAAATTATAGGTGTTTCTTGAAGCCTACGTTCTGGGGATTCCAAATATGCGATTAGTTTCTAAAACCCCCAGTTGAATCTTGAGTTGATTGGATTTTTATTTTGAAACCCTAAGTAGAATCCTTGAGCACTTTTGATGAATGAAGGTGTATTTTGGGGTCTTTGGAACTGAATTTCGTGTTTAGGGCTAAGTAAGGGTGGAAAAGGACCATTTTGCCCCAAAAACAGAGTGTTTAAGTCACTTGAAACCTTTACATAGGCTCCGCCTATGCCATCGCCTATGTTTACATAGGCGCCGCCTATGCTATCACCTATGCTTTCCAGTGGCCATGTACGATTGGTTAGGCGACGCATATTACTTTGAAAGGCCATAACTTCTTGCTCGAATGCCGGATTTTAGAAAAATTGGTATCGTTGGAAAGCTAACTCGAAGACCTATCATTTAACACATAGTAGGCTCTCTAATTCGACATATACAGAGATTTATGGTCGATGGAAGCTGGCAAAAATTACAACATCTACTAAAACTTAATCGATCGAAATAGTTTCAACTCGTCCTTGAGTTGAAGGACCTCTATGGTCTAAATTCAAGCTTGAATGGATTCACATACTATGCAAATAATTAACATGCCATGTTGGCATAGGATTTTGGCTTCGGGATTATCAACGCATCAAAATCATGGTCTATATTGTAGCTCGAAATGCGGGGCGTTATAGTATTACTAGTTTGTCAATTAGTGTTGAGAAAACAAACGAAATTTGGAAACAATAAAATGAAACTAAGAAATCTAAAATTTGAACTAAAAAATGTTATGTGAATAGTACTTTAGTGATGTGGCAGTCCACTATTGGCCTCAAGTTTTATCAAAATTTTATTTCCCAATTTCTAGTTTTGATCAATATACAATTTGGAATTGGTGGATTTGGTTAATGGAGGAAAAAGTGGTCTTTGGGCCTTTTTGTTCAAATTTCAAAAGCAAAACTTGAATTCTTCAAACTTTCTCCTTGAAACAAGGTCCTTAAATCAAGAAAAAGTAGATGAAAAGTCATTGAAGTGATAGGGACAAGTCTTTCACTAACAACTACTACAAGCTTGTCTTTCACCTTTTTAGATCTAGTTTGCACTTTAAGGATTAACAAGATGATGAAAGGGTGAAAAACCTTAAGAACACAAAAAGTCCAAAAATAAAATTAATTTCAGTTTCCAACTCCACTACAACAAGACCATCAAATAGGCCAAGGTTTAGGTAACAACAACATCCAACTCGGCTACACCTTGTTCACATCAACAACTTCAACAAGTTCAAGTTCAATCTTAGATTTGGACACTTTTTAGTGTTGATGAGAAAGAAACCAATACTAGAAACACTCTAAACAAACAAAAGACTACAAGTTCTAGACACACAACAAACAAATCTTGGACAAGATAACAACAACACAATTTTCGGCCAAGAACACAAAATGGACAGATTTGCACTTTTCTGGATTTTTTTTTAGTTTTCAGTTTTTTTTTTTTTTAATTTTCGTCCAAGAGAACCCAAGATTGGTAGTGTAGGAACACAACCAGCCTTTCTCTGATACCAAATGATATCAAACTCCCCAAGAACACAACAACAAAAGCACCGAAATCAGTCCACTAATTCAAGAACTATGGACCCTTTTGATGACCTCTCTCGGATTCACAAGAAGAACAAGAAGGGAAGTGATATCAAGAGTAAAACACACTAAAACAGAAACAACACTTGATGAACAAGATGCAATAACAACAACACACGGTTACAAGACAAGAACACAAACGGATTACACTAGATATAGACAAATGATTACAAGAAAGTAAAGATAGATAGACAAAGGGATGGTATAATATTAACAACCCAAAGGCTTATTCCACTTTTGGACCTTTAATATCACACACAACCTAAACCTATCTCTTATGTGACCTCAAGGGAACCGGAATTCCAAAGTAATCTCCGTTTCTAAGCAAATGATCAACACAAGGATTCCACCTTGTCCAAGGATTCCACCTTGCTAAAGACTCTCAAAGAGGCTACAAAATATATTCTCCAAAATTCTCCCAAAAATGAACTAATGAGGTTCTATTTATACCTCGGTTAACTTATTACAAATGACTAAAAAACCCTTGCAAAGGGCGGATGAATAGTGAACAGTTTTGGAGCTTGTGGGACTTGTTCTCTACACTTCAAAGCTTGTTCCTTGGATGGGCAGCCCCCGAGCTCGAGTCTTGACGCATTGAACCCCGATCATGATCGTACCCGCATCACGGCCCCCAAAAAGTCAAAATGCGAACTTTAGTCCAAGATTCATCTATTCCATACTCTTTCATCCACCATATATCGATATTCCCATAAATTCTACCACTATCGTCAGTTAAACATAGACAATTCCCAAACTCTACTAGCGTCAAACACGAGGGTGCCCATGTAGATCGCTGCGACTCTGCTTGGGTCAAATACTTGAATGGAATTACTAGATCAGGTGGACTGAGCGTTTCATTCTCAATATCGAAGGAGTAAATGCTGTCCTATGGACGGGATTCATCTAATGAAGAGCCCCATTCACACAAACCTGTCCAAAATCATGCCATACAGGATATGGAACTTGGCCCAAATTTCTCCATTTCCCATCAACTCCGAGAGTATAAACCTCCAATTCTGATACTTCACGATGACCCTCAAACCTTCTAGATCTCACTAACTTATACTTTTTAGAGACTTCAGTAAAGCAAAATCCATAAACAACACGACAAACACTTTTCTCTAATTCGGGCAACTTAAGTTTGAAATACTCACCCAAAAGAGGATTACTTATGTAAACTGAAGTATTTATATCATATATATTAGTCATCAAACCAATAAATCCGTTACATGAACCAATTAATCTCAACATTGGGTAATCCTCAACTGGAATGTCCATTCCGCGATTTACTGGTGTGTTAAACTTAGGGTAGCTCAATAAAATAGGTCTGTTACAGAGTCTAGAGGAATAACCATCACAACATGGTTCGAGTTCAAGAAGCTGACTTATATCGTGATCACGTGAAAACAAAATGCAGGGAGGAGGTGATCTTGATTTATACATGGTAAGGAATAAAGGGTCAGAGAAAAGATTATACCAGAGTTTGCAAACTTGCCTAGAGCTTAACATGGACTCCATCGGCAATTTTGAGAGAATTTCTACCATAATCACCCTTGGAAGATCCATAAATCTGGTTCTTCTACGTCTAGGTTTGAAGAAGCTCAGAATTGGATTAAAGAGAGTGAAAAGCTTGGCGCTTTTGCGTTTAGGGTTCTCCGCCTCCATCTCTCTCTGTGTGTGCAAATAAGCGTTTTTTCCAAAGACAAATGTTTGTTAGAAGCAAGAAAATGAGCTTCTGTAGTCAAAGTACTTCAACTTTATACCCCAAATATATACTCCCTCCGGTTTGTATTATTTGACCCCATGAATGTTAGATCCGGAATCTAATGAACCCCAAATAGTTAAAAGTGACTGAAATAGGAAGTTACCAAGTTCAAAAAAAAAAAAGTGACTGAAATAGGAGATGAAGTTAAAGTGATACCAAAATAGGCTTAGCGCACTATTTTAGAGAGCGCTATGCTGCCCTTTTAAAGTTAACTTGAGGGACACTTAAATTATAGCCTATTTTGGTATCACTTTAACTTCGTGTCCTATTCTGAAACGTGCAATTGCTAATTTGTTGAACCAAGTGTCATAAGTTCTGCAATAGATATATGATACTCAACAAGTGTACAACATAATGTTATTTACTTATTAATCAGAAGTCCATATTTTGACCTCCAAATTGTTCTGTTAATAATTTAGGAAAATCTGATATATTTTCTGGTTAACACTATTCATATCCAAATGTACAAATTACAACAACCATTTAGAATGCAGTAACAAATCTCAGTAGTTAGTCCTATGGCACACCAATCGGGTTACCACTTTGATTCTTGTTTCTGGTAAAGGTCATTCATATCAAATGTACAAATGGATCCCATAAGTTTATCTCAGGCCACAATACCAGAGTTCGGTCTTGAGAGATGGAGACACCGTCACAGATAAGTCAAGATATTTACATGTGTAGTTTCGACTAGCTTATAACTTGGATGTAAACAAGTCATAATATCAGGATATGTTGCAAGACAAACTACCTATAGAGAACAAGTGGTTTAGCAAGTTTTAATAAATTAAGAAGACTTTAAATAACACATATTTGTAGACTTACAAGACCATGATCTACAGGAACTGGAGCAAAGCAGCCTCAAGTTTAATCAAATGGCGGAGCACCTTTACAATAGCCTATCTTTCCAATGAAACAGAACTTGGTATCTTTGTAGAACAACAAACATTTTGGTTGCTTCTCTTATAGGCGATTTCACATCTCTTTTCCAATTCTACTAGACACGGTGTGGAGTTCACCAGCATAGAAGCATGATGTTCAGATTTACTATTTTCCTGTGAACTTTAGCCCTTCTAGATTTGAAGCTTGTAAAATTAGTAATTAACACTTAGTTGCCGATGTTAATAAACATAGCAGCAAGGTTATGCAAAATATGAAGTGACTTGAAAATATCTGCTTAGATAAAAATTTGTTATATCCTTTAAAATCAGAAAATCCTTGTTACAACTACTATACAAAATGGTTACGAAAAAACAAGGGATGTTTTCTCTTTTTGTCAAGTCCCACTCTCTACTATATCTCATCTTTCTCGTTTCTAATCCTATTGCTTTACAAAATTTCATGAGCAGAAGAATTTGCGCCATGGTTCAACTTATAATCTCCTCAAGCGTGAAGTGACATCCATGAACACATCCTCTTTGCAAGGTATTGTGAGGCCACCCATTGGATGATCAAAGCCAAACTCTTCTTCAGCTTGAGCTAACAAATCTTGGAATGATGGTTGGTTCAAGTATGATACTGGCATGACAAATCTCTTCTTTTAACTCTCTCCTACGTATACAGTACAATGACCTTTTGGAACACCTCCAGATGTTGAAGACCTCCTTAGGATTACCATTATCGCAAGGTATGTTTGGTAAACTCCAAATGGTGAAGGAAAAGAAAGAACAAGAATTTGGAGAACTGCACAGAAAAAAGAAAGTTTGTCCAAGAACTTGGCACATGAAGTTTCACATGGTTTTGCCTACTGTGTTATTGTCCAAGAACTTGCACCATAAATTTGTTGAAGAACAACACTAGGTCCCATTGCTTTTCTTGATTTTGAACAGATGACCACCTTTAAAAATAAGAGCCACAATAATGGATGAAATTGATTACTTAGTCCTGGACCACTTGATTTGAAGATATGGTGACAGAGAATTGAATAAACGCATCAACCTCTAGAATTTAAACTAGACAACCTATAATCCTCCATCCTTCCATCCACAAACTTAAGGTCCCATATAAGCATAGCCAACAAGCATCGGCACATGGCTTTGCCCTCGGTGGTTAGTGACAAAAGCTTAAGCTCCAACCGCAAGCCTGTCTACAGCCTTTTATATAAATAACCCCCTTTCTATGATCCATTTTCATCATCAACTACAAGTATTATCGATTCAGACACCATATTGTTCTAAATTTCTAGTTTCCTTTCTTGTTTCCAATCTGTTGGAGAAACGATCTCAAGCTCACTCAAGAACAAAATATTAGAAAGGAAAAAAGAAACTAGCAGTGAAGTAAAATGGCAGAGTTTATTGGAATTGCAAGACTACTGTTTTCTGTATCTCATTCATCAGTGATAAGCCCTTATATATAGCTTACAACTCAACTAAAGATGCAAAAATAAAGGGCACTAACTCAATAGTGCTTTCAAATAACAAGAGAAACTTAAGGACTAAACAACCACTAGCCTAGACTAAGTCAAAACAGTAAAATACTGAAAGAAAGTTGCAGTAACTTTTCTTCCTTTTTTTTTTTGAATCACTTATTCAACATTCCCCCTTGATTCAAAATCACTAACACCATGCAATGAATTGAAGTAGACATACTTCTGATAGGGAAGTGCTTTTGTGAATATATCTGCTACTTGTTCATTGGTGTTGCAAAACATCATTGTGATCTCTTCTTTTTCCACCAGCTCACGAATAAAATGGAAGCAAATGTCAATGTGCTTTTCTTCCATGAAATGCAGGATTCTTAGTCATTGCAATCGTGCACTTTTTGTTGCAATAAATTTCCGTTGCTTTGGTATTTTGACCTTCCCCAAAGTGATTTGAGAATATGAATTATGAAACCATGTATTTAAGAATGAATTCTTGTTGAGAGCATGATTTTCGGTGAATTCCCTCTTATTATGAATTTTTCAGATTTCTCATAGCATATGAATTATTTTGCAATGCATCCTTGAAAAAACACTATATGAAATGATTGAACTCTTGTTATGATTTAAAGGTGGTTTTAAATCACTAAAGAGGGAATCTAGCATGAATGTTTAATGTTCATAATGTATGTAATGAAAGAGTGCATGGATTTGCTAAAGGCACTAGACCACCATATATTGATGAAGTTTTTGCATGATTTTGACTTGAGTTTTGAAACACGAAATCTTCTATATCAGTTGCATATTTTTGGTGGTCTAAATTATGCTTTAAATGAAATATTTATCTTAATGTATTATGGCTCAGAAATCATGACTTACAAGTCTTGGTATGACGATACCAATTAAGACCAATGCCATATCAGACTCAGACTAATAGACATTTTAGACTATCATGCTTTTAGATATCCAGAATGTTGCATGTATAGAAAAGGTTAAAAATGGGCATACAGAGATGTGAGGTGGTTCCCTGAAGAGGGATTGAGTTCAAGCAACTCATTGCCTAAAACCGTGGTTTGCCGACCTGGGTATATTATTATGCGCTGACTTAAGTATTGTGTGGCGTATCAGATTCAGGAACTCCAACCCTTGTAGCCTACTCGGGTTGGAGGCTTTCCCGCCGAGTCAATGGCGGATTCCATATCGCCTGTGGAATATCAGACTTGTAGGGGATACCACCTAATTCAGAAGTATTACACAGATCAGAGTTTGAGATTTATAAACAGGTTACATATTTTCAGAAGGTGCCCATGTGTTTTTCAGAAACTTTTTTATGCATAATGTTTGATGAACATTTGCTCTCACGTATTATATATATATATGTTCAATTACTCTATTTTGGATTGCTTCGCGTGCCAGTACAATTGTGCTGACCCCCTTCCTCCCAAGTACTGAGGCGCAGTATAGGGGTCCAGATCCTCAGTAGAGTCTATAGACAGGGTTGTCTTAGAGTTCATTTGGTGAGCCTTCTTTGCTTCGGAAGGCCTAGTCATTTAGGTATTTATTTCAGTATGGTTTTTGGTCTGCTGGGGCGTTGTCCCAGTTATTTAGATAGTATGCCAGTAGAGATTTCGTAGACTATTGCAGATGTTTATTAAATATTATTGGGCATGTTTTCAGGCCTTTAACTGTTTTAAATTGTTGACCATGTTTTCGTATTATTGTGTCTATTACGTATTACTTTGATCATATGAATTATGTGCATGATTACCAGATAGACAGAAGGCGTTTCGGGCCTTCGGGTTTAGGAATGCTCATCACAGACAGGGCCCCGATTTGGATCATGACAAACTTGGTATCAAAGCACAGTTCATGGTCCCAGAGTGTCTGCGAAATTGCGTCGGGTAGAGTCTTGTTTATGGGTGTGTAGCGCGCCACACTTATAAGCAGGAGGCTACAAGGAGTTTAGGAATGTCTCTTTTTTTTCATGTTCTAGTTCGTGCTATAGAGTCAGAATGTTCCCCCTTCATACTCTAATTCGTGCAATGGTGTTACCCATACGAAAAGAAAAGTTATCCTAATTTCTTCCTCACTCTAGTGTTCTGGATATTCTCTGATTATCTAGCAGAAATTTCAGAAGTCCCACAAAGGACGGGAGAGGAGTTCCCTAGTGTAAAATTGTGTCCTCATTCTTATGAGGGGTTCAGTTAAGAGAAGAGTAAGATGTGTATTCTTGAGTCATTGAATCTTGTGTATCAAGATTCTATCTCTTGTAATCTTGATATAATTTTGTTATTGAAAACAAAAGTCTAGTGAATCCGTGTGAGGCCTATTTCGATTCACTAGCAACTTGCTGTTCATCTTGTTATTCTTGTGTTTGTCAGAACTGTATTTCCACCAGAGTAGTAGTATAAGTTAGAGTGTCGGTGTCATGACCTATTGGTAGTGAAATTAGACCAAGAAGTTTGTGATATGAAGTCATAAGGTTAGAGGTCAGAGTGAGGGTGACTTTTGTGATCAAATATTTATAGTTGAATAACCGTTGATTGAGAATGATTTACCCTTTTTTGGTGGTAGACTAATATGGTGGTACCATTTACGAATTGTATGGTAGTCTGTGGAGAAAGTGTTGACTCAAAATGTTATTTGTTTTTTTCCTTTCAAAATAGAGAAAGAGCCCAGAGTAGATACTTAAGGTGGTTATAGAACCCTTATAGGCTATGAATGAAAATGGCTAGATTAGCCAGTTGGTTGTAAGTATAGACTCATTGTCATATGGTGTATTTGAAGGTAGTCTAAATGCCCATTAGGGTAAGTAAGTGTGATGTGAGAAAACCGTATAAGTAGATAAGATTGTATTGTTATAATATAAGCTTAAGGTTGATCATGTCTATTATGTGACCTTATCCCTTAACCTTCTTCTCATTGGTAGTTGTAAACTAATACTACTTGTGAGAAAGTATGTAGTATATTTTTGAAGTATTTGGGTAGAATATTCCAATTTGAAGGATTAGTATATTTATATTATGTTGCACTCTTCATTGGTTGTAAATGATTGATGCTAGACTATAGGCTTGAATTTAAATGGTGTGGTGGTGAATAGTGGAAAGAGATTGATGATACATGTTTTGTGGGATTAGATTTGTTAGCTTGATGTGTTGAAATAGTATGTGCTAATGGATTATGACAAGGAAAATCATAAGGTCATGATCGATTATTGTGGTTATGAATTTCTAGTGTACTAGTGTTTCTTGATGTTTATTTCATAGTTTCTAAGTGAGGATTGTGTGTAAGGTTGGTCCGAAATCATGTTTAGCACTAGATATTAAGTTTGAAATAATTGATGGCCATGGAAGTAGATGTGATGATTTCTTGGTTAATGATACTAGTTATATTGAAGTGATCTCTAGGCTTGAACAGTATATGCAAGTGCCTAAGTTTATTTGATTCGTAATGAAGTATGACGTTGTATATATGATGTAGAAGTTTGCCCAAGGTGGTATGAAGCTGTAGTATTTTTCTAAGGCTATTACATGTTGTGTGTGGCTACTGGTACTATTGAGTTTCTAGGTGGAAAAAGACTACCTAGCTTGTATATGGTGTTCTAAATAGCCAAGTTAAGGACCTTTGATTGATAGCGTTGAGCCTTTTGATATGAACTTGATTCTCATGGTAGAGGAAAATAAGTTTGAAGTTGCTATATTGGTAGACTACGATAGAAATAGAGTGGCTCATTGAAGACTTGGTGATACCCATGTTAGGTGTTATAATCTAAGCTCGAGTCCTTGAAAGTCATGCTAATAGAAATAAAAGTAGAGGCACTAGAGAGTGTGCACTTCAACTTTGGGGATACTCATTAAGATTCGAAGTTAGTAAGTGTTCGAGTAATAGATGATGACTATTGGGGTTACAGAATGATAGAGTGTGACTCAGGAGGTAGTATTAGCAGTGGGCGTTCCACTCTTATATGTGGTCTTTCGGGTTAAGTTTTATTAATTTTGTGTATTGTCATATTTCAAAACCCAGAGTGCAGTGAGTGTAGTTAAGTTTAAAGTCTAGTAAGGTATCTCCCAAAAATTTAAGATGATGGCTTGAAGCTAAGGGGGAGATGACTAAATGAATAACCAAGTAAGACTCTCAGATTCTTGTAGTGATTTCATGATGATATAGAACATCAAAAAGTAAGGGTGAATCTTAACCCATTCCTATCTCAGTATTTCTCAGTGATCCTAATACCCTACTCATGCTTTACGATTTAGTTCCATGATCATTTCACATTCATACATATGATAGATAGTCATGTACTCACGCTTTATAATGTGCTCCATTTCCATAACTCATGTTTTACGCCAAATGATTGGCGAGATTCAGCTTATAGCCATGAATACCCTAAATTTAGAGTACTTTGGTGAGTCCCTGTTGTTGTTTTGCTATTCCTCAGGCCTCAGATGAGTGTCAAGCTTCATATAGTATCATTCTATGCCTCCAGATCTTATGTTCTAACCTTTTGTGACTCCTCCTTATACGATGATAGTGGTTTAGAGAATATGTGAAGTATGCCTTTATGAGTGTTTTCTTTGAAGTTCATATGTGGTTATAAATATAGGCTTGAATGACATGTCGAGATTGTTGTAAAGGAACGCTATATATGCTAGCGACTTCATAGTAAGAGTTTAGAGTAGTCATTAAAGTGGTAAGACATGTTATACTTAGGATGTGATCTTTAAAGGAGATGTAGAAGATTGCATCATATGGTTTAGAATAATAGCGTGGTCTGGCATGTTGTATTTTTGTGACTTAGAGTTAGGCTTGATCACGGCGAAGGGATTAAGTTATTTCCGACATAAGTAGAAAGATTTGTCAATGCTCAGATGAGAATTTTAAGCTGAGTTGAATGAATATGCTATTTAAGGAGAATAGTATAGTTAAGTGATATTCGAGAAGTATGCTAAGCTTGAAAGTAAGAAGTTGTAATGCCAAAGGACTGGTAATTCTATCCGAATTCAGGAGTTATATGCCTATGTTCTAGACTGCAGAGTAGTGTCAATGTGGTGATTCCTCAGTTGGATGTCTTGTGTAATCCATACCCAAGATTCATGGATCCCTATTACTGCTAGAATTTCTTTAGAGAATTGTGATGAAGAGATACTCCAGTTAAGTATGAGGGTGTAGTATAATTCAATCTATATGGCCAATAAGTCAGTTTAGCAGTTAGATTCGCATGACTTGTTTTCTCGTCTTTGCACTTATTCATGCTACTCGAAATCTCAGACATGCTACTATTCCAAGATAGAGTATACCAGTAGTTACGAGTATAGCCCATTTCATGCATCATGCATTAAATTCAGATTCCAAATGTTCAGTTATGATTCAATTCGTAGGTGCCCTGTGCATCACCTCAGTTTTCCGAGTATCTTAGTGAATTGACCATTCATAGAGGGACATAGGGTACCAAGGGGGAGATACCCCATTCAGTTGCATGCATAGATTCTTATTACAAGTTTCACATCAGTTATTATTGCGTATTTAGTCATACGTTCATACCTTAGTTCAGTCAGATATGCATGCATTAGAAATGCATGTTCAATAGAAAAGTTCAGCTTATGCATGTATTCAGTCCTGAATTCATGAGAACAACTCGGTCACAGATCCATGCATCAAATATGCATGATTCATTATGAGAATTCAGCCTATGAGTAGCTTCAGTTGTGTATTCCATGCCTTGGATATGAATGTCCGGCATAAGCATTTAAAACATCAGTAGTTCCAGTCTTATAGTCATGTTTCTGATCAGTGTATTCTTTCTTAGGGAACATATCAAGTCCGTGTTATCCCATACCCTTAAGACTTCGACATTCTATCCATCATTCGGGGACAAATGATCCCAAGGGGGAGATAATGTAACACCACACATTCGGGCTAGAATAAAAACTACGACTCTGACACGTTAATAATCCCAGATCCTTAAATCCTATTCCAATTTGGCATGTTAACCAATTATGTAGTATGTGAATCCATTTGAGCATGAATTTAGACCATAGAGGTCCTTCAACTCAAGGACGAGTTGAAACTATTTCGATCGATTAAGTTTTAGTGGATGTTGTAATTTGTGTCAGCTTCCATCGACTATAACTCTCTGTATATATCGAATTAGAGAGCCTACTATGTGTCAAATGATAGGTATTTGATTTAACTTTCCAACGATACCAATTTTGCTAAAATCCAACACCCGAGCAAGAATTTATGGCCTTTCAAAGTAGTATACGTCGCCTAACCAATCGCACATGGCCACTGAAAAGCATATGCGGTGCCTATGTAAATATAGGCGATATTGCGCCTATGTAAATATATGCAATATCATATGCGGCGCATATCTTATGGTTTCAAGTGACTTAAACACTCCGTTTTTGGGGCAAAATGGTCCTTTTCCCGCCCTTATTCAGCCATAAACACGAAATTCAGTCCCCAATTCTCCAAAATACATCCACATTCATCTAAAAATTCTCAAGAACAATCCCAAAGGTTTCAAACTAAAAACTCAAATAAATCAAGAGTTAACCGTGGGTTTTCAAAATTGATTAGAGATTCGGAATCCCCAATCCACAGGCTTCAAGAAGCACTCATTATTTTCTGAAATAGAGGTATGCGGGGTTTTCCTAAATTCTTATGGGCATAGAAAAATCATGTTTTAGAATGGGTTTTTTAGAATCTATGTATATATTCATGTATTAAATGTTTTAACATCATTGTTTTGGTCTTTTGACCTTTCCCAAAGTGATTTGAGAATATGAATTTATGAAACCATGTATTTAAGAATGAATTCTTGTTGAGAGTATGATTTTCGGTGAATTTCCTCTTATTATGAATTTTTCAGATTTCTCATAGCATATGAATTATTTTGCAATGTATCCTTGAAAAACACTATATGAAATGATTGAACTCTTGTTATGATTTAAAGGTGATTTTAATAAACTAGCCCGCTATGCACCAGAGTTGACTAGTAATATGAGAGCTCGGATGAGGAAATTTGCATCTGGCCTTGCTGATAACCTGGTACTTAAGTGCCAGGGGGATATGTTGAATAAGGAGTTAGACTTTGCTTGACTGACTGTTCATATACAGTAGGTGGAAGAGAAGAAGAAAAAGATTGCTAAATCTTGAGAGAAAGATAGACAGGCTAAGAGAGCTAGATCTGCGGACCAGCACCAGAGTCAGTTGTATAGTTGTAACTAGGGTAATAAGTGGTCGAATAAGAAGAAGTTTTGGAATAATGCATAGTCAGTAGCCAGCACCCTAGCACCTAGACCACCGACAGACATACAAACAGAGTTTTTCAACTCCTCATGGATCCAAAGCTCTAGGTACACAGTCTCAGGGTAGTGTGGCCCAGCAGCATCGTACTTATCCACGGTGCTAGTTTTGCAGAAGGAATCACTAGGGAAGTGCTGGTTTGAGGGGAGAAACTACTATACTTGTGGAAAAGTGGGTCACCTTTAGAGAGATTATCCTTCTATTGGAGGAAATGCAGGGGGGCTAAGTCCCAAGCCGCCTCTACAGTTCCTCTTCCTAAGGGTGCCCCTTCAGCTGCCGGGAGCGGTCGTAACTAGTTATATTCTTTGACTAATCGCTAGGAGGCGGAAGCTTCACCAGATGTTGTAACCAGTATGTTACGAATCTTCTCTCATGATGTTTATATATTGCTTCATCCCAAGTTTACTTTATCTTATGTGACCCCTTATGTGGCTGTTGGTTTCAGGTTTGAGCCCGAAGTTATTGTAGAACCCTTCTCTATTTCTACTCCTGTAGGTGATTCTGTTGTTGTTAGAAGGTTGTATAGAAATTGTGTCGTGTCTATTCATAGTAGGGAAACTGTGGCAGACCTTATAGAACATGATATGATTGATTTTGATGCCATCCTTAGGATGGACTGGCTCTATTCGTGTTATGCCACCCTTGATTGCAGAACCCGAAAGGTCACTTTTTCTTTCCTGAATAAGACACCAATTGTATGGGCAGGGAGTTTTGTGGAACCTAGAGGTCATTTTATCTCATATCTTAGGGCCTGAAAGCTTATCTCCAAAGGTTGTATGTACCATCTAATTCGAGTAAAAGATTCAAAAGTTGAAAATCTTCCTCTGCAGTAAGTCTTTGTAGTGAATGAATTCCCAAAAATCTTTCCCTTAGATCTCCCAGGGATACCTCCTGATAGGGAGATAGATTTTGGCATTGATGTGTTGCCAGACACTCCTCCTATTTCTATTCCACCATATAGAATGGCTCCCGCGGAACTAAAGGAGATAAAGGAACAGTTTGCAGACCTCCTAGACAAGGGTTTTATTCATCCTAGTGTTTCCCCATGGGGTGCACCCGTGCCCTTTGTGCGAAAGAAGGATGGGTCCCTTCATATGTGCATAGACTACCGCCAGTTGAATAAGGTCACGATTAAAAATAAATATCCACTTCCTAGGATTGATGACCTTTTTGACCATCTTTAGGGTGAAAAGTGTTTTTCAAAAATAGACCTTCGTTCGGGTTATCATCAGTTGAAAGTTAGGAAGTCAGACATTCCCAAGACAGCCTTCTCAACCCGATATGGTCACTACAAATTTTTAGTCATGTCCTTCGGGTTGACTAACGCCCCTACAGCTTTCATGGATCTTATGAATATAGTGTTCCGTCAGTTTCTTGACTTGTTCGTCATTGTATTTATTGATGATATCCTGATCTATTCTAAGAGTAAAGAGGATCACGCCAATCTCCTCTAAATTATTCTTCAGACCCTTAAGGATCATCAGTTGAATGCCAAATTTTCTAAGTGTGAATTCTGGTTAGATGCTATTGCCTTCTTTGGGCATATTGTGTCTAGTGATGGGAAAAGAGTGGATCCCCAAAAAGTTGAAGCAGTGAGAAAATGGCTCAGACCCATGACTCCAACCGATATTCGGAGCTTCTTGGGTTTGTCGTGGTATTACAGAAGGTTCATTGAGTGTTTTTCTTCCATAGCTGCTCCGCTCACTAAATTAACTCAGAAAAATGTGAAGTTTGTGTGGTCTGATCTGTGTGAGAATAGTTTTGAGAAGTTGAAAGACAAATTGACCACTGCTCCTGTTTTGACCCTTCCCAAGGGTGTAGATGGCTTTGTGGTATACTATGATGCATCCCGTGTGGGACTTGGTTATGTATTAATGCAGCGTGGTAAGGTGATAGCTTATGCATCGAGGTAGTTAAAGGTGCATCGACGCAATTACCCCACTCATGACTTGGAGTTAGTAGTCGTGGTGTTTTTACTTAGAATCTGGAGGTACTATCTCTAAGGAGTGCATATTGATATTTATACTGACCATAAGAGTTTGCAGTATGTTTTCTCACAGAAAGAGTTGAACCTCAGGCAGAGGCGTTGGATGGAGCTTTGGGAAGACTATGATATGAGTCTGCATTACCATCTGGGCAGGGCAAATATTGTAGCCGACGCCCTTAGCAGGTTGTCTATGGGCAGCCTTTCTCATGTAGAAAAAGGAAAGAAAGAGACGGTGAAGGATATTCACCGCCTTGCAAATCTGGGAGTGTGACTCTTATATTCCAAAGATGAAGAGGCGATTGTTCATGAATTAGCTAATTCCTCCCTTTGTGCTGAAGTTAAGGAGAAGCAGATTGAAGATCCCATGTTGATGCAAATCAAGAAAGATGTGTGTCAACAAAAGGTTATGTCATTTGAAATTGGTGGTGATGGTATTCTAAGATTTCAGGGTAGGTTGTGCATTTCGAATGTTGATGGGATGCGATAAAGAATCCTTAATGAGGTGCACACTTCGAGGTATGTTGTTCACCCAGGCTCTACTAAGATGTACCATGATCTAAAAACCTTGTATTGGTGGAATAACATGAAACGTGATGTAGCTAATTTTGTGTCCAAGATTTTGAACTGTCAACAAGTGAAGGTAGAACACATGAGGCTAGGTAGTACTTCCCAAGAGATAGCCCTACCTTTATGGAAGTGGGATATGATAAACATTGACTTCATTATAGGACTTCCGAGATCCCGAAACCAGTATGATTCTATATGGGTGATTGTAGATCGGTTGACAAAGTCAACCCACTTTTTTCCTTTGAGGACTAATTATTCGGGAGAGAATTATGCTAAGATTTACATTGAGGAGAAAGTTCGATTGCATGGGGCACCTGTGTCCATTATATCCGATAGAGGTACGTAGTTTTCATCTCAGTTCTGGAGATCTTTTCAGAAGGGTTTAGGTACACAAGTGAATTTGAGCACAACTTTCCACCCTCAGACGGATGGGAAAGCTGAGCGTACCATTCAGACCCTCGAAGATATGTTGAGGGCATGCGTCATTGATTTCAAAGGTAGTTGGGTAGATCACCTGCCACTGGTTGAATTTGCTTACAATAATAGTTACTATGCCAGGATCAAGATGGATCCTTTTGAGGCTTTGTATGGGAGGAGATGTAGGTCTCCGATAGGATGGTGTGAAGTGGGTGAGACTCAGTTGTATGGGCCTAATCTTGTTCATCAGGTGATGGAGAAAGTGAAGATCATTAGAGAACGGCTCAAGACTGCTCAGAGTCGTTAGAAGTCCTATGCCGATGTTCGGAGGAGAGAACTATAGTTTAAAGTTGGTGATTAGGTGTTTCTCAAGGTTTCTCCTATGAAAGGAGTTATGCGGTTTGGAAAAAGGGGTAAATTAAGACCTCGCGATGTAGGGCCATATCAGATTCTGAAAAATATTAGTACAGTTGCTTATGAGCTAGAATTACCTACAAGTTTGGGTTCCATTCATCCGGTATTCCATGTATCCATGTTGAAGAAATGCATTGGAGATCATTCTATGGTATTGCCAGTAGAGGGTATCAAAGTGACAGACTCCTTGTCTTACGAAGAAGATCCCGTTGAAATTTTAGATCGCCAAGTTCGAAAGCTGAGGAGCAAAGAGATAGCCTCAGTAAAGATACTATAGAAAGTCGAAGAAGCAACTTGGGAGTCTGAGGATGACATGAGAATTAGATATCCCAATTTGTTTGCTTCGATGGAAGATGAGAAAGAAGGTACTATTCCTATCTTATCTTTCCTAGTCCTCAATTATGCTTGGAATCGTGTCCGCCTGTGTCCTGCATCATCATTTGGGGACGAATGATCCTAAGGGGGGATAATGTAATGCCCCGCATTTCGGGCAACAATATAGACCATGATTCCGATGTGTTCATAATCCCGAAGCCATAAATCCTATGCCAATATGGCATGTTAATTATTTGTGTAGCATGTGAATCCATTCAATCTTGAATTTAGAGCATAGAGGTCCTTCAACTCAAGGACGCGTTGAAACTATTTCGATCGACTAAGTTTTAGTGGATGTTGTAAAGTGAGTCAGTTTCCATTGACCATAACTCTCTGCATATGTCGAATTAGGGAGCCTACTAAGTGTCAAATGATAGGTCTTCGAGTTAGTTTTCCAACGATACCAATTTTGCTAAAATCCGACACCCGAGCAAGAAGTTATGGCCTTTCAAAGTGATATGCGTTGCCTAACTAATCGCCCATGGCCACTGGAAAGCATAGGCGATAGCCTAGGTGGCGCCTATGTAAACTTAGGCAATGGGATGGGCGGCACCTATGTAAAGAATTCAAGTGACTTGAACACTCCGTTTTGGGGACAAAATGGTCGTTTTCCACCCTTACTTAGCCCTAAAACACGAAATTCAGTTCCAAGGACCCCAAAATACACCTTCATTCATCAAAAGTGCTCAAATGTTCTCCTTAGGGTTTCAAAATAAAAACCCAAATAGTTCATGATTCGACCGTAGGTTTTTGAAGATAATTACATATTTGAAATCACCAATCTGCAAGCTTCAAGAAACATCTATTATCTTTGGAAATAAGGTACGTGGGGTTATCCAAAAATCTCATGGGTGTAGTTTTTATGAACATGCATGCTTTTATATGGGGGTTTTCAATCAAATGCTAATAACTTGCTTTCAATATGATTTCTAAGACATTTTTCTTTATGTCGTGGGAATTGTTTGCCTATATACTTCAATGGTTGAAACCATGCATATGTGATTTGAGATTTTCCATGGAAGTTTGATAAATATGAATGATAAATTTGCTTTTAAATTCCCATGATAATGTCTTGATACCCCATATCATTTTGTGACCAAAAAAAGAGCGCATGAAATTTGAAATAAATATTGTTCACCACTTGTAAATGATGAAGCACCTTGGTTTTTACATGATTATCCATATGTGGAAGTGATATTGAGGACTTGCATGTTGGGTATGATGATACCCTACAAAACATGATATGTTATTGAATCATAGGAAATTTGAATGCATTGATTTTACATAAGGAAGGTGGATGGCCGAAGAAGGCATTTGAGTGTAAGGGCTCATCGCTGGAAAACGTGTTTGCCGACATGGAGTTTTTGTACCAGGATAAGTGATCTTGTGTACATGACTTTATGTCATTCCAAAATTGGGACTATTAGTAGGAGCCCGGGCTAAGTGATCTTGGGCACTACCAGTGGGTCGAGACACCATGCTTTGTGGTCTTGAGTGTCTGTTCATCACTTATACTCTAATCTCGGTGGCAACAGAGGTTAGATAGTTAGTGTAAATTATGTAGGGTATTCCACCTAGCTCAGTTGTATTTCATTGTTGTTGAGAAACTATTGCATTATGCTCATGTGTTTTCAAATGATTTGATACGAAATTGCTTTCTAATGGCTCTCAACTATATTTTGTAAAAAATATTATATTTGTTTTGATATCTCTGTATGCCAGTACTTTTGTGCTGACCCCCTCTCCTCTCCAACTTCTCAGATTCAGAGTCCCAGTCTAGGTGTCAAGAGAATCAGTAGATCTTTTAGACTGAGTTGCAGAGACAAGTGTTGAGCCTTCTATGTTTCAGAAGGTCTTATGTCCTGCAGTCTTTTTATCTTATATTTCGTTTTGGGGTCTACTGGGTGCATTTTCCTAGTTTATATACAGTTACTTGACTCAGTCATTTGTTAGTGATTTTCGCAGATTGTTGTTTAGAGGTTGATTGATGTTGGGGAAACCTTATTTCCCCATTATTGTTTCTTCTCACATTTATGACCATGTTTCTTAATTGTTTTGTTTCTTCCGCATTACTTTGGTCATATGAATTAGGTGCATGATTACCGAATAGGGGTGTTTTGGGCCGCCATGGTTCAAAATGCTCGTCATGATCAGGCCCTGGTTCGGGTCGTGACATACTACTTATGAGAAGGTATGCATCAGATTTTGAAGTATTTGGGATAGAATGTTCCAATTTGATGAATTAGTATATTATGTTGCCCTCGTCATTGGTGGTAGATGATTGATGCTAGACCATTGGATTGAATCTAATGTACGATGTGGATGGAAGAATAGTGGCATGAGATTAATGGTGTATGGTTGTGGGAATAAATATTAGTAGGCTTGATGTGTTGAAATAGGACGTGCTAATGAGTTATGATAAGGAAGACCGTAAGGTCAAGGTCGATTATTGTTGTTATGAAGTTCTAGTGTACTAGTGTTTCTTGATGTTTATTTCATGGTTTCCAAGTGATAATCATGCGTAGGTTGGGTTGTAAAATCATGTTTAGCACTAGACATTAAGTTTGAACAGTTGAAGTTCATAAAGGTGGATGTGATGATTTCTTGATCAATGATGTTAGTTATATGAAAGTGATCTAATAGGCTTGAACGGTGTATGAAATGGCTTAAGTTTAAATTGATTCGTAATGAAGTATAATGTTGTCGGTATGATGTAGAAGTATGCTTAAGGTGACATGAGGTTGCGGCATTCTTTCTAAGGCTTTTACTTGTTGTGCGTGGATAGTGGTACCATTGAATTGTTAAGTGGATAAATACTAGTTAGATGGTATATGGTGATCTAAATAGCCATGTTAAGGTGTTTTGATTGATAGTGTTGGGCCTTTTGCGATGATCTTGATTCTCATAGTAGAGGGACATAAATTTGGAGTCGCAATAGTGGTAGGCTCTGTCAAAAGAGATATGGATCATCAAAGGCTTGGTGATATCTATGTTAAGTGTTAGCATCTAAGCTTGACTTTTGAAGGTTGAACCGATAGAATAAGTGTGCAAGCATTATACTATGACTATTGGTGGCTAGAGAAAGATAGAGTGTATCCCGGAAGGTAGTCATTTGGGCTAAGTTCTATGATATGCATGTATTGTTATTTTTTTTTCTTTTTTTCAGACCCTAGAGTGCGGTAAGTGTAGTTCAGTTAGAATCTGGTAAAGGATCTCCCAAACTCTAGATAATGACTTAAAGGTAAAGGGGAGATGATAGAACGAATGAACAAGTAAGGCTCTCAGATTCTAGTAGTGATGCAATATGATTTAAAACATCAGAAAGTGAGGGTGAATCTCAACCCATTCCTACCTCAGTATTTTTTTTCAGTTATCCAGATGCTTACTTATGCCTTACGATTCAGTTCTGTGATCATAGTTCATGATTCCGGTATATGATAGAGAGTCACGTACTCTTCCAGTTCCAAGATAATGAGTTCTAGTTCATTCAAGTAGTCGGAATCACATTCCTTATGTTATGAACTCTAGTTGAGGTCATGCAACTCATGACACATGTACTCACTCTTTATAGTGTGCTCAGTCCCACATAAAAATCTTTTCATGTTTCAGGGTCTTATGTTTTAACCTTTTTGTAACCCGTCCTATACAATGATAGTGGTGATGATGTAAATGTTTTTGTTGATGGAAGATCAGAGTATGCTTGTTTAGATACGGCCATAAGTATGAAGTAAGATTTGGGGCTAAGTCTTTGATACATGTGATGATTTGTGGAAAAGTTTGTGTGTGTATGTTTTTAGGATAGTGCGTGGGAGTTATATTGATAGTAGTTTAGAAACTATGTGAATTATGTATTTATGGGTGTTTTCCTTGAAGTTAACAAGTGGTTATAAATTAGGCTGGAATGACGTTTTGGGATTGTAGTGGAAGGTCGCCATATGCATAGCGACTTCATATTAAGAGTTTAGAGTAGTCATTGAAGTGGTAAGGCATGTTATACTTAGGATGTGATCTTTAAAGGAGATATAAAAGATTGTATCATATGGTTTAGAATAATAGCGTGGTCTGGCATGTTGTATTTTTTTTGGTGACTTAGAGTTAGGCTTGATCACGGCGAAGGGATTAAGTTATTTCTGACATTAGTAGAAAGATTTGTCAATGCTTATATGAGAATTTTAAGTTGAGTTGAATGAATATGATATTTATAGGGAATAGTATAGTTAAGAGATATTGGGGGAGTGCTCTAAGCCTGAAAATAAGAAGTTGTATTACCGAAGGTCTGAAAATTCTATCCTAATTTAGGAGTTATATGTCTATATTCCAGACTGCAGAGTAGTGTCAATGTTGTGATTTCCTCAGTTGGATGTCTTGTGTAATCCACACCTAAGATTCATGGCTCCCTATTACCGCTAGAATTTCTTTAGAGAATTGTGTTGAAGAGATACTCCAGTTAAGTATGAGGGTGTAGTATAATTCAGTCTGTATGGCCAATAAGTCAGTTTAGCAGTTAGATTCACCTGACTTGTCTTCTCGTCTTTGCACTTATTCATGATACTCAAAATCTCAGACATGCTACTATTCCAAGCTAGAATATACCAGTAGTTACGAGTATAGCCCAGTTCATGCATCATGCATTAAATTCAGATTTCAGATGTTCAGTTATGATTCAATTCGTAGGTGCCCTGCACATTGCCTTAGTTTTAAAAGTATCTTAGTGAATTGAGCATTCATAGAGGGACATAGGGTCTCAAGGGGGATATACCCTATTCAGCTGCATGCATAGATTCTTATTACAAGCTCCGCACCAGTTATCATTGCGTATTTAGTCATACATTAGTTCAATCAAATATGCATGTATTAGAAATGTATGTCCAATAGAAAAAGTTCAGCTTAGCAGTGTATTCAGTTCAGCGTTCATGAGAACAACTCAGTCATAGATCCATGCATCAGATATGCATGTTCATTATGAGAATTCAGCTTATGAATAGCTTCAGTCGTGTATTCCATGCAACAACTATGCACGTTCGGCATAAGAAAAATATAGTCATGTTTTAGATCAGTGTATTCTTTCTTAGAGAAAAATATCATGTCCGCATTATTCCATACCTCTAAGCTTCAATATGTTCCTACCCATCATTCGAGGACGAAAGATCCCAAGGGGGACATAATGTAACACCCCACATTTCAGGCTAGAATAAAATCCATGATTTTGATGCGTTGATAATACCGAAACCATAAATCCTATGCCAATATGGCATGTTAATTATTTGCATAGTATGTGAATCCATTCAAGCTTGAATTTAGACCATAGAGGTCCTTCAACTCAAGGACGAGTTGAAACTATTTCGGTCGATTAAGTTTTAGTGGACGTTGTAATTTGTGTCAGCTTCCATCAAACATAACTCTCTGTATATGTCGAATTAGAGAGCCTACTATGTTTCAAATGATAGTTCTTCGAGTTAGCTTTCCAACGATACCAATTTTGCTAAAATCCGGCACCCTAGCAAGAAGTTATGGACTTTCAAAGTAGTAGGCGGCGCCTATGTAAACATAGGAGGTAGCATAGGTGGCGCCTATGTAAACATAGGTGATAGCATAGGTGGAGCCTATGTAAACACAGGCGATAGCATAGGCACCTCCTATGTAAAGGTTTCAGGTGACTTAAACACTCCGTTTTGGGGCAAAATCGTCCTTTTCCACCCTTATTTAGCCATAAACACAAAATTCAGTTCCCAAAGACCCCAAAATACACCTTCATTCATCCAAATTGTTCAAGAACTCTCTCTAGGGTTTCAAAATAAAAACCCAAATAGTTCAAGATTCAACCATGGGTTTTTAAAACAAATTGAAGATTTGAAATCTTTGCAACGTAGGCTTCAAGAAGAACCTATCATATTCGCAAATAGAGGTACGTGGGGTTATCTCAAAAATCTCATGGGCTTTAAAAATTCATGTTTTCAAATGGGGGTTTTGAAATTATCAATATGATTATGTTTTAAACATTTCATGATATGGATTTGTCCCTTAGGCCTACTCCCAAAGTGATTTGCAATATGATATATGTATATGCATGTGTTCTGAAAAGATGTTAACTTGAGAGCATGGATGATATGAAATTTCCTTTCTTGATGTGAAATTATTTTAAATGTTCATATGATGCAAATTGTTTGAAAATATCTTGAAGAGCATGACATGAAATGTTTGAGAATTGATATGATTTTGACTTGAAAATGAGAAGGTTATTCATGTTGAATACAATGGTTGAATGAGAAGAATGATGTGATTGATGGCTTGCAAGTCGGGTATGATGATACCCTACAAAATATGATATGTGATTGAATCAGATGAAATTCAAATGCATTTATTTTACATGAGATAGGTGGATGCCCGAAGAAGGCGTTTGAGTGTAAGGGCTAATCGCTAGAAAACGTGTTTGCTGAAATAGAAATTTGGTACCAGGCTAAGTGATCTTGTGTACTTGAATTTATGTCAATCCCAAATTAGGACTATAGGTAGGAGCCCGGGCTAAGTGATCTTGGGCACTACCATTGGGTCGAGGCACCATGCTTCGTGGTCTTGTGTGTCTCTCCCTCACTTATACTCAAATCTCGGCGGCAACCGAGGTTTAACAGTTGGTGTAAATTATGTAGGGTATTCCACCTAGCTCAGTTGCATTTTATTGTTGTTGAAAGTATTGCATTATGCCCATGTGTTTTCAAATGATTTGACATGAAATTGCTTTATAATGGCTCTCAACTACATTTTGTAAAAATATTATGTTTTGTTTTGATATCTTTCGTGCCAGTACTTTTGTGCTGACCTCCTTCCCTCTCCAACCTCTCAGGTTCAGAGGCCCATTCTAGGGGTTAAGAGAATCAGTAGATCATTCAGATAGAGTTGCAGAGACAAGTGGTGAGCCTTCTATGTTTCGAAAGGTCTTATGTCCTGCAGTCCTTTTATCTTATATTTAGTTTTGGGGTTTGCTGGGGTCTTGTCCCAGTTTTCAGATAGACATTTTTTCAGTCATGTAGTAGAAATTTTGCAGACGGTTTTAGAGATGTTGATTTAGATTGTGGGACACTATTCCTAATTTTCGTTTTCATATGATTCTTGACCATGTTTCCCTTATATTGTGTATCTTCCGCATTTCTTTTGTCATGAATTATGTGCATGATTATCAAATAGATAGGGGTGTTTCTGGCCTTTATGGTTCGAAATGCTCTTCACGGCCGGGACCCCGGTTCGGGTCGTGACAATTACAACTTTCACCTTTTGTAAAACCGAAAACACAATTCTAAGGAGACTTAGCCAATTGTTGTTGCTATCCTTGTGGTCTTGGCTGTGAGATTGTTGACCTTGTTGTGGTGGATTTGTTGTTCTTGGGAGATTGTTGTTGGTTGTTCTTGTTGTGGTTGTTGTGTTCTTGAGGTTCTTCACCATATTCATCACCTTTTTAATATTAAAGTGAGCTTATATCTTAAAAAGGTAAAAGACAAGGTGTAGTATTTGTTGAATCTTGAAAGACCCCCAATCACGAAAAAGACTTTACATCACATCTCAACCTTTTCCATAAACTAAGGGTCCATGTTTTAAGGAGAAGTACAAGTCTAGTCAAAGAATTTTAAGTCTTGAAATTTGAATTTAAAAAGGAGCTCCAAAGACTAGTTTGTATTTCTCTCCATTGAACAATTTCCACCAAAGTCCAAATTGTGAAATTAAAATTTGTCAAGAGCCGAACCACTAGTGGACTACCACGTGGACCGCCACATCACCATATACACTATTCATGCAATAATTTTGGCTCAAATTTTGATCTTTTAGTTTCATTGTGTTGTTCCATTAGTTTTATTTGTTGATTCCATTACTAACTTACAAGCTAGTACTAGATTGTAAGTTAGTTTTGAAACCCTCCTTCGTGTATACATTCCTTTGTGTGTCTTATTCTTTTGAGTCATTGTAATAATTGGTCCACCTCTCAATTCCTCACGGAGTACAAGCAAGGTTATGACACTTGTGAGACCAAAGTAAAAAAAAAAATCCAAGAGACAAAACAATAGAGAGGGAGTGTGAGGACCATTCTTGTACATCTAACTTGTTTGATGTTTTGTAGGTAACTTATTAGGCATAATGAAAACCATATTGTCCCTCCTTGATGCTTTATTCCAAGACCTTTCTAGGGCAAATGTGGGTCTTGAAAAAATTGTCTCGGATGTGGTAACTATGAGTGAGAGGTTGGATCAAATAGAGAGTTGAAGGAACTCCCGTGCTTTTACTCCCGAAACTTTACTTCCAATGACCAATCCTCCAAGACCACAACATAATTCCACCAGCCAAGCTCCAAATAACCCTCAAAACCGAGAACAAGATAGACCACTTCCCCCGCAAGTTGATCAATTCCAACAAGGAGGACTTGGAAGCCAATTTCCTCGCATCCAAGATCCACAACCGAAGCTCCACGTTACCAAATCGAGCCTCTCAACCGAAACTTCCCTTTCCCCAAACCGACATATCCAAGAAGAGGAACATGGCAGAGAGAGAGACACGAAGGATATGGAGTCTACGACGATGTTTATATGATAGAAGGAGACTTGATTCGGATGAGATTGAAGGATAATCTCAAGAGGGACAGGAAGTCGAGGGTCAAAATGAAGATGTTGGATCTGAGACTTTTTGTCATTATGCTCTCGGGTTTGGATAGCTTATGGACTGTTTTTTGTACATCTCTTGTGGGATGTTTTTAGCTCGTCTTTGATACGTCCCTTGTTATTATTGAGCTATTGGTCTCTTCATGTTTTGCGGACTGTTTTGAGTGGTTTCTTTTGAAGTGGCCAATTGAACGAGATAAAGCCGTGAATTTGTGGGCAAATTCCTCTCAAGATGGAGAGGATGATACAAGAATAATCATGAATATGGTGCGCGTTGGTCCCGAGACTTGGAGTGTGTAATTGAAGTGTAGGAAGAGGCCAAAAACACACCAAAATGAGCCCATAACTTATACTTGATGGGCAGCCCACTCTTTGAAGGCCCTTTTGGTCATTTTAACTTATATCTTGTAATAGCTATATAAGAAAAATGTAGGGTTTTACTTACTTAGTTTATGAATGAAATTGTAAGTCTTACAAGACAAAGAAACACAAGTCCTCTTTCCTTGAGGCACCCAAAACCGAAATTAGGGCTTAGACAAGTGTAGAATCACTTGTGTTTGCATTTGCTTGGAAACATTGATGCTTGGGAAGTGGATTCCGATCTTGTGTCTTTGTAAGAGATAGATTTATAGATTTATTGTTGTGTGTAGTGTTAAGGGTCCAAGAGTTACCATTATTGGGTTCTTAATATTATACCTTCATGTGGTCTATCTATCTTGTATCCGTTTTGTATCTTGTATTGTGAAGCCATTTTTGTTGTTGTTGTTGTTCTTCTCATTGTTGTTTCATCTTGTTGTTAACTTATTTTGTTATTGGCTGCAAAAGGTGTCAAACACCTAGTATATTGTCCTTCTTGTATTTCATTCTTGAATCCGAGAGTGGTCTTCAAAAGAGTCCTCGATTCTTTGAATTAGTGGACTGATTTTGGAGTGTGTTTGGACTGTTTTGAGCCAATTTAGTGTGTTCCTTGGTTTTCTTGTATCAGTCATATATCAAGACACTTGGGGGTCGGCCCATCCCTAGAAACGCGGGATGCTTTGTGCACCGGGCTGCCCTTTTATCAAGACATATTGCAAGACAACCGGTGAAATCAAGTGGTTTAGCAAGTTGTGATGATCAAGAAGACTTAGCATAGCGCATTTACGTAGCGTTACAATATCATGGTCTCCAATATATTTAGTGGAAATAAAGAATAAAGCAGCCTCAAGTTTAAACTAGTTATGTAGAGCTTTTACTATGGCCTATTTGGCCAACATACCTTTCCCTTGCTTCTTTGATAGAAGTCATTTGAAGCTTAAAATTTAGAAATTGAGATAGAAAACACAACAAAAGAAAGCATCAAATTCAGCAAATCCCCTATTTCCAGATATACAGGTCAAGAATCTTAACTGAACTCACAATCATATTATTTTACAGCTCATTTTCGCTTCTACTAGACATGATATGGAGTTCACCTTCCCAGAAGCATTTGAGATTTAGTATATATCTGGGAATTCGGAGCATGTAGCATTAGCAGTTTTAAAATACAACCACAAAGGAGGTGTCCAATAAACTGTAAATAGTGATAGTAGTACTTAATTGCTTGTGTCAATTTAGTCAGCAGAGTAGTTGTGCAAAATTTCAGGCATATTTATCTACTGAATGAGGGAGGAGACATGAATGAACAAAAGGTTTGAGCAAATTTTGCTTAAATAAAACTTGGCTACATCCATTTTACCGGAGGTTGGCCAATTTAACTCAACTTTACAAGAACATTATCCTTGTTTACAACTACTATACAAAATGGTTAAGAAAAAAACAAGGAACTGTTTTCTCAATGTCTACTATCTGTATATCTTTCTCATTTCTAATCCTATTGCTTTACAAAACTTCATGGGCAGAAGAATTTGCACCATGTCCTACTTATAATCATCTCAAGCGAGAAGAGAGATCGATGAACACATCCTCTTTGCAGTGTATTGTTAGACCACCTATTGGATGATCAAAGCCAAACTCCTCTTCAGCTTGAGCTAACAAGTCTTGAAATGATGGTTGGTTCAAGTATGATACTGGCACGACAAATATCTTCTTGTGACTCTCTCCTACGTATACTGCACAATGACCTTTTGGAACACCCCCAGATGTTGAAGGCCTCCTTAGGATTCCCATTATCGCAAGGTGTATTTGGTAAACTCTAAATGGTGAAGCAAAAAAAAGAACAAGAATTTGGAGAACTGCAAAGAAAAAGAAAGTTTGTGAAGTGTCTAGATACTTGTGGTTTGCTCAAATGTTTTGTGTCCGGGTATATATACAAGTTAATGGAAAATTTCATACGCAACAGGTGAGGGACAATGGAACATGAAGTTTCACATGGTTTTGCCTACTGTGTTATTGTCAAAGAACTTGCACCATAAATTTGTTGAAGAACAAAACTAGGTCCCATTGCTTCTCTTGATTTTGAACAGATGACCACCTTTAAAAATA
The DNA here is from genome assembly GCF_002878395.1 of Capsicum annuum. Classification (NCBI taxonomy): domain Eukaryota; kingdom Viridiplantae; phylum Streptophyta; class Magnoliopsida; order Solanales; family Solanaceae; genus Capsicum; species Capsicum annuum. Next base: position 2,960,721 of record NC_061122.1, on the reverse strand, counting down.
AGAGCCACAATAATGGATAAAATTGATTATTTAGTCCTGGACCACTTGGTTTAAAGATAAGGTGACAGAGAATTGAATAAATGCATCAACCTCTTTGATTAAAACTAGACAACTTATAATCATTCATCATTTCATCCACAAATTTAAGGCCCCATAAACATAGCCAACAAATAGGCACATGGCTTTGCTCTCGGTGGTTAGTGACAAAAGCTTAAGCTCCAACCGAAAGCCTGTCTATAGCCTTTTATATAAATAACCCCCCTTCTATGATCCATTTTCATCGTCAACTACAAGCATTATCGATTCAGACACCATATTGTTCTAAATTTCTAGTTTCCTTTCTTGTTTCCAATCTTCCAAGAAAAATGGCAATGCTCAGCCCTAAGAAACTCATCAAGATGGCCAGGAGATGGCGGAAGTTTGCAGCCATGCAGAGGAGGAGGATTTCTTTTCCAAGAAATGGCAGTAGTGCAGACGGTTACAGTACATCTTCATCCTCTACAGTTGAAAAAGGAAATTTTGTAGTCTATACAATCGATCAAAGGCGATATGTGTTTCCCCTTGCTTACCTCGAAAATGAGACCATTGTGCAACTTTTAAACATGTCTGAAGAAGAGTTTGGACTGCCGAGTGGTGGCCCTATTACATTACCCTGTGATTCAGGCTTTATGGACTACATCATTTCTCTAATCAAGAAAGGTGTAGCTGATGGAGTTCTTCACAGAGCTTTGTTTCTCTCAATTCCTTCATGTTGCTCTACTTCAGCCTCTTATTTGCACCAAGAAAGTGGAAACCAACAGCTTCTTGTTTATTGACTTATGACGTCATGTTCTGTCAATGATAGCTCAAAATAGAATGTATAGCAGTTGAGATATAGGCAACTGAAGGCTTGCATTAGTACATGTTGAAAGGTACTTTAAGAATGCAACTATTTTTTCTGTTTTCTCCAGTTTTTTTTTAAGTACAATCCTAGTTAAATTAGGAAGTCCTATCTTTGGTAGGTAACTAATTAGTTATTCTAATGTTAGTAGAGGTAGGTTGTTTCTTTGTCGTATTTTTAGTTGGAATAGCAAATGTTTAAGTTGCTAAGTTGATGATCAATGATAGACATTCTTTTAACAAGAAAATAATCTCTCTCTATCTCTCTGCATATTCTCTTCTTCAAACTCCATCTCTATTTCTGCGGCCAGCTTTTAAATTGAATTCCTGTGTTGTTCCCTTTAATGGTTTTAAAACAACAATTGGTATTAGAGCTTTAATCTTAAGGGACCTGTGAGTGTTTGCATCAATCTGTTCCAGTGGATACCATGAACGGAGAAACAAATTTTTCCTCAATGGCACCACCAACTTTCGATGGAGAAAGTTATCAAATCTGGGCAGTTAGAATGCGAATATATCTGCAAGCTTTGGATCTCTGGAAAGCTGTTGAAGCTGAATATGAGATAGCTCCCTTATCGGAAAATCCCATGGTGGCGCAGATTAAAACTCACAAGGAGAAGAAAACCAGAAAATCAAAGGCATTGGTATGCTTATTTATTGCAGTTTCATCTAATATCTTCACTCGTATCATGTCTCTGGAATCAACGAAAGAGGTATGGGATTATCTCAATACTGAGTATAAAGGAGATGAAAGGATTCGAGGGATGCAAGTGCTGAATCTGGTACGTGAGTTTGAGCTGCAAAGGATGAAAGAAACCGAAACCATAAAGGAGTACTTTGACAGACTCCTTAATTTAGCAAATCACATCAGATTGTTGGGTTCCACTTTCAATGATTCAAGGTCCAAGTAACGACACCTGAAAGATTTGAAGCTACCATAACAACCTTAGAAAATACTAAGGACTTTTCCAAGATAACATTTGCAAAGCTCTTAAGTGCTTTTCAGGCGCAAGAGCAACGGTGTGTTATGAGACACGGAGGAGCTATCGAAGGTGCCTTACAAGCCAAGCATCACAATGATAGACGTTCTAAGAAGAAGGAGAATAATAAGCACCAACCAACTGATGGAGAAGGTGCAATGAATAGTAACAAAAACAAAATAGGTGGTTTCAAAAGAAACTACCCTCCTTGTAAGCATTGCGGCAAGCTCGGACATGCACCTTTTAAGTGTTGGGAAAGGCCTGATGCCAAGTGCAATAAGTGCAATCAACTTGGGCATGAATCGATAATCTGTAATAACAAAACTCAGCAACAAGATGCAGAGGATCGAGTTGTTGATGAATAGGAAGAAGATCAACTCTTTGTCGCATCATGTTTAACAAGTAGTGTCTCAAGCGATTCGTGGCTGATCGATAGCGGATGCACAAATCATATGACTTGCAATGAATATCTTTTTAAAGATTTGAGCCCTACTAAAGTTACAAAATTTAGAATCGACCATGGTGGTTATATTCCAGCAAAAGGAATGGGAACCATTAAATTTGAAACACAATCAGGAACTAAAACAATTTCTGATGTTCTTTATGTGCCCGATTTGGACCAGAACTTGTTAAGTGTTGGTTAGTTATTAGAAAAAGGTTTCAAATTTTATTTCAAAGATAAACACTGCTTGATAAAGGAAGCATCTGGAAAAGACCTATTTAAAGTCAAAATGCGCGGCTGAATTTTCTCATTAAATCCATTGGAAGAAGAACGTGGATTTCACGAGTTATGTGTGGAGCCACCTCTGCTAAAAGAAGACATTCCCCCTGATGATGAAGGCTGGCTTTGTCCTAGTTTTGATTGCAAAGTTGACTGCATTGACTTACTTAATGATCTTCAGGGAACAGACCTTTCCGTCACTGACAGCTGGGAGAAAGTATATCCCAAGGAAGATGCTGCTACTTTATCTGAAGAGATGGCAGAAACCCCTCCTAAAGATGATGGGATCTTGGAGCTTTCCTCTGAAGACTCAGAAGATGATGACTTTAATCCTGATAATCCAGATAAGGATGAGTCTGTTAAAACAGAAAGTTCAAGTTCTGATTTTACGTCCTACTCTGAGGATTTTACTTTGATAGTTGATACTGAATTCAACCGGAGACTTGATGAGTGGGTTAAACTTGAACATCTTGATCTTAATTCGGTATATACTATTGTGGATGAGAAGGTCGAGGATAAGGTGATAAGTTTTAAAATTTCATGCCACCAGAAACATAAAATTGGTGAGATTCGTGTCGAGGACCATGAGGAGCTTGATGCAGCCAGTTTACGAGAGCACAAAGAGTTCACAAAAGTCAAGAACATTGCTACAATAGAATTTGGAATATATGAGATTGAAACATGGTACTTCTCGCCATTTCCTCCAGAATACAATAATTGCTCGAAACTGTTCTTTTGCGAGTTTTGTCTCAATTTTATGAAAAGCAAAGAGCAACTTCAGAGGCACATGAGGAAATGTGATCTTAAGCACCCTCCAGGTGAAGAGATCTGTAGAAGTGGTACACTGTCAGTGTTTGAGGTTGATGGCAAAAAGAACAAGGTTTATGGGCAAAATATATGCTACTGGGCAAAATTATTTCTTGATCATAAGACTCTATATTATGATGTTAACCTGTTCCTCGTTTATGTGCTTCGTGAATGTGATGACCGAGGTTGCCATATGGTTGGTTACTTTTCAAAGGAAAAGCATTCAGAGGAGTCTTATCACTTAGATTGCATTCTGACACTTCCACCTTATCAAAGGAAAGGCTATGGGAAATTCCTAATTGCATTGCCATATGAACTTTCAAAGAAAGAAGATAAAGTGGGCACACCAGAAAGACAACTTTCCGACTTAGGAATGTTGAGCTATAGGGGGTACTGGATACATGTGCTTCTGGATTGTAACACCACATACTTTCAAACTTGAACAGAAATTGTTATTTCTACTTGTACACATTCCAAAAACCATAAATCTATTGTGATTATAGTGTTTTAATCAACTATGTGGTGTATAAATCTAGTTGAGCATGAATTGAGATCATAGAGGTCCCATAACTCAAGGACGAGTTGAAAGCTTTTTCATTGATTGAGTTCTAGTAGGCGTCAAACTTGGGTCAACTTCAATCGGTCATTACTATTTGTATATATTGAATTAGAGTACCTATAATATATCAAATGAAATTTCTTTGAATTATCTTTCCAACGATATCAATTTCGCAAAAATCCGACACCCGAGGAAGAAGTTAT